>NC_053393.1:538916579-539076579 GCF_905171765.1 Bufo bufo | reverse complement strand
AGCTATAATACGGCCTCCTATGTACAAGAATATAACTACTATAATACTGCTCCTATGTACAAGAATATAACTACTATAATACTGCTCCTATGTACAAGAATATAACTACTATAATACTCCTCCTATGTACAAGAATATAACTGCTATAATACTGCCTCCTATGTACAAGAATATAACTACTATAATACTGCCTCCTATGTACAAGAATATAACTACTATAATACTGCTCCTATGTACAAGAATATAACTACTATAATACTGCTCCTATGTACAAGAATATAACTGCTATAATACTGCCTCCTATGGACAAGAGTATAACTACTATAATACTGCCTCCTATGTACAAGAATATAACTACTATAATACTGCCTCCTATATACAGGAATATAACTACTATAATACTGCTCCTATATACAAGAATATAACTACTATAATACTGCTCCTATGTACAAGAATATAACTACTATAATACTGCTCCTATGTACAAGAATATAACTGCTGTAATACTGCCTCCTATGGACAAGAGTATAACTACTATAATACTGCCTCCTATGGACAAGAGTATAACTACTATAATACTGCTCCTATGTACAAGAATATAACTACTATAATACTGCCTCCTATGGACAAGAATATAACTACTATAATACTGGCTCCTATGTACAAGAATATAACTACTATAATACTGCTGCTATGTACAAGAATATAACTACTATAATACTGCCCCTATGTACAAGAATATAACTACTTTAATACTGCCCCTATGTACAATAATATAACCACTATAATACTGCTCCTATGTACAAGAATATAACTACTATAATACTGCCTCCTATGGACAAGAATATAACTACTATAATACTGCCCCTATGTACAAGAATATAACTACTATAATACTGCTCCTATGTACAAGAATATAACTACTATAATACTGCCCCTATGTACAATAATATAACTACTATAATACTGCTCCTATGTGCAAGAATATAACTACTATAATACTACCTCCTATATACAGGAATATAACTACTATAATACTGCTCCTATGTACAAGAATATAACTACTATAATACTGCTCCTATGTACAAGAATATAACTACTATAATACTGCTATTAGGTACAAGAATATAACTACTATAATACTGCTCCTATGTACAAGAATATAACTACTATAATACTGCTCCTATGTACAAGAATATAACTACTATAATACTGCTCCTATGTACAAGAATAGAACTACTATAATACTGCTCCTATGTACAAGACTATAACTACTATAATACTGCCTCCTATGTACAAGAATATAACTACTATAATAATGCTCCTATGTACAGGAATATAACTACTATAATACTGCCTCCTATGTACAAGAATATAACTACTATAATACTGCCCCCTATGTACAAGAATATAACTACTATAATACTGCCGCCTATGTACAAGAATTTGTGGTCCTGGCTACGGCGCGAAGCCTGATGAGTGTGACTGAACCTAAACTAGCTAAAGTGGCTGGTGGTGTGCCTGTTGCCACGTGATGAGGGTAGGCCAAATAAAGGGGGCATACCCTGGGAGATGTAAGGAGAAGGGCCGGGAGGGAGGGGCGAGAGAGGACGTGCACCAGGAGAGCTGGGCGGCGGAGCTTAAGAAGCCCCCTACGCCCCTCCCACAAAAGCAGGCTGGATTCAGCCTGCTGAATTTGTGGTCCTGGCTACGGCGCGAAGCCTGATGATTGTGACTGAACCTAAACTAGCTAAAGTGGCTGGTGGTGTGCCTGTTGCCACGTGATGAGGGTAGGCCAAATAAAGGGGGCAAAAATACGAGTAGGAAAGGTTAGGAAACAACACTTTATTGTAGAAGATGGAATTACAGAACCAAGTCAGAGAAAGCTGCGGCGATTTCGGCTTTTGGATGCGGGATGTATTGTGAGAAACAAGAGGACTTCCAGCGACGAATTTTGCGTATGATGTGGGCCGGTACCCCATGTTTGGATGCGGCGGAGGCGGCTCCGATCCTGAATGAATGGCCCGTGATGGCCTGGGGGTTGAACCCTAGCCCTGACGCGAGGCTGCGAATGTGTTTGACGAACTGCGAGGACGTGAGTGGCCGTGACGGGAAAGGAAGGAGAGGGCTGGCGGGAGCCCGGTTGCCCAGGGTGATTAGCAACCTGTTGAGGACGGCCACGGGACACCAGGAGTTGGAGGTAGGGAAGTATTCTATGCGCACTGGGGGCCCGATTTGTGAAGTTTTGGAGACTGGCAAGGTGAAAGTGAAATGCTCGTGACTACGGGTGAGTTGGTTTAGAGCGGGGCCTGTGATGTGAGGAGAGGTGCTGGTGAATTCCCCGGGCCGGAGAAAGCCGTAAAAGCTTAAGTAGAGGGCGGCTTTGAGAATGCAGCTTCTGAAAGGGCCAAAAGGACTGCCGTCTCGGGAGGATGAGAGTTTCCTGAACAGGTCCCCTGAGACGGGTTGCCTGGAGGGATCGGGTTTGTGAGAGCTTTTTTAAATACCCCGCAATGTGGCTTTGATGGCGTGGGAAGAAAAGATTGGGTTGCTGTCTGGATGACGGATCATGAGGTGATGTTGGACCCCTGACAGATACGATCTGATGGTGCTGAAAGAGAGGTGTAGATCCTTGTGGCAGTATGCCAGGAAAGCCATGATGAAAGTGGTTTCGCTTACGTTGCCCCTGGGGTGAAGGTGACGAAAAACCTGGAAAGCTTTCCAACCTGACTGGTAATTTCTGGTGGAGTTTTCGGACAGGGACTTGCGGATGAGATTTTGAGCCATGGATAGGTGTCTTTCTAGTCGAGGATCAGGGAGCCGAAGTCCGGGGGGGGGGATCCCGATTCTCTCGGCTTGTGGCATGACCTGGAAGAAGAGAGTTAGATTTAGGCGAGATAAGGCATCCGCTGCGACGTTCCTGATACCCTGGATGTGGGTGCAAGAAACATGAAAATTGTGTTTGAGGGCAAGCCAGGTGAGTTTGCGTAGGAAGCGCATGACTTTGGGTGAGCTGGATCTGCCTTTAGTGATCATGTCGACGACCGTATGGTTGTCGGTGATGAAACATAGTAACATAGTACATAAGGCCGAAAAAAGACATTTGTCCATCCAGTTCGGCCTGTCATCCTACAAGTTGATCCAGAGGAAGGCAAAAAAACCCTGTGAGGTAGAAGCCAATTTTCCTCACTTTAGGGGAATAAAAAATTCCTTCCCGACTCCAATCAGGCAATCAGAATAACTCCCTGGATCAACGACCCCTCTCTAGTAGCTATAGCCTGTAATATTATTACACTCCAGAAATACATCCAGGCCCCTCTTGAATTCCTTTATTGTACTCACCATCACCACCTCCTCAGGCAGAGAGTTCCATAGTCTCACTGCTCTTACCGTAAAGAACCCTTTTCTATGTTTGTGTACAAACCTTCTTTCCTCCAAACGCAGAGGATGTCCCCTCGTCACAGTCACAGTCCTGGGGATAAATAGATGATGGGATAGATCTCTGTACTGCCCCCTGATATATTTATACATAGTAATTAGATCTCCCCTCAGTCGTCTTTTTTCTAACGTGAATAACCCTAATTTTGATAATCTTTCAGGATACTGTAGTTGCCCCATTCCAGTTATTACTTTAGTTGCCCTCCTCTGGACCCTCTCCAGCTCTGCTATGTCTGCCTTGTTTACAGGAGCCCAGAACTGTACACAGTACTCCATGTGTGGTCTGACCAGTGATTTGTAAAGTAGTAGGAATATGTTCTCATCACGGGCATCTATGCCCCTTTTGATGCAACCCATTATCTTATTGGCCTTGGCAGCCGCTGCCTGACACTGTTTTTTGCAGCTTAGTTTGCTGTTTATTAAAATTCCTAGATCCTTTTCCATGTCAGTGTTACCGAGTGTTTTACCATTTAGTATGTACGGGTGACTTGCATTATTCCTTCCCATGTGCATAACTTTACATTTCTCAGTGTTAAACCTCATCTGCCACTTATCTGCCCAAGCCTCCAATCTATCCAGATCCCTCTGTAGTAGTATACTGTCCTCTTCAGTGTTAATTACTTTACACAGTTTAGTGTCATCTGCGAAAATTGATATTTTACTATGCAAGCCTTCTACAAGATCATTAATAAATATATTGAAGAGAATAGGGCCCAATACTGACCCCTGAGGTACTCCACTAGTGACAGTGACCCAATCTGAGTATGTACCGTTAATAACCACCCTCTGTTTTCTATCATTGAGCCAGTTACTTACCCACTTACAGACGTTTTCTCCGAGTCCGAGCATTCTCATTTTATATACTAACCTTTTATGAGGTACAGTGTCAAATGCTTTGGAGAAGTCCAGATACACGACATCCATTGATTCGCCGCTGTCAAGTCTAGTACTTACCTCCTCATAGAAACTGATTAAATTAGAAAACCTTCAAACAGTTTACCCACAACAGATGTTAAACTTACCGGCCTATAGTTTCCAGGCTCTGTTTTTGAACCCTTTTTGAATATTGGCACCACATTTGCCATGCGCCAATCCTGTGGGACATTCCCTGTCAGTACAGAGTCCGCAAATATCAGAAATAAGGGTCTGGCTATGACATTACTTAATTCTCTTAGGATACGGGGGTGTATGCCATCCGGTCCTGGCGATTTGTCTATTTTGATTTTTTTAAGTCGCTGTTGTACTTCTTCCTGGGTCAGACAGGACACTTTTAATGGCGAATTTATTTCAGCATTCAGCATTTCATCTGACAGTTTATTTTCCTCAGTGAATACATTGGAGAAAAAAATACGTACTGGTATGTTACTCCATTCTTTGCCCCAGACTTGTGCGGCTGCCACGATGGGGTACAACTCAAGAAGAGGAGAGGACTGAATGGCTTGAGGGTCTGAGTGGATTTGGGAGGGCCAGGAATCGGCGAACCACTGGTGGCCGAATAAGGCGCCGAACCCGACGGATGCGGCCGCATCGGAGTACACGGTCGGACAGGTGGGAGTCCAGCGAGGGACAAACATGGAGATGCCATTCCATGCCGCCAGAAAGACCCTCCACATGTCTAGGTCGGCCAGGGCTTCACGGTGCAGTTGAATCAGCGAGTCCTGGGTTGTGGCTGTCGGTAACAATTGGAGGAGTCTTGCTGTGAAGGATCGTCCTTGTGGCATGATGCGGGTTGCGAAGTTGAGAGAACCCAGTAGTGACTGCAGGTCGCCCTTGGTCATGGTTCTGGATCCTATGTGAGCGGAAATGGATGATTGGAGTCTGACTAGTTTGTCCTCTGGGAGTCTGGCTTCCATTCTGCAGGTATCTAGCGTTATACCCAAGAAGGTGAGGGCCGTATTAGGGCCATCGACCTTTGATGGCGCCACTGGGACCTGTAAGGCGGAGAAAATGCTAAGGAGACTTTCCAATCTGTCGGGCACGTGGTTGGGGTGCTCGATCAGCAAGAAATCGTCCAGGTAGTGTATGACTCTGGGACAATTACCGTGGTTTAGCAGGATCCAATGGAGGGCCTGAGCGAACTGATCAAAGAGCCAGGGGCTGCTCTTTGACCCGAACGTGAGGCGGGTGGCGAAGAAGTACTGGTCCCTCCATTTGATCCCGTGAAACCCCCAGAGGTGTGGTTGGATTGGCAGGAGCTTGAAAGCGTCCGAAATGTCCGCTTTTGAGAGCCAAGCGCCCGCCCCAACCTGTAAGATGAGTTGGATGGCTTCATCCAGGGAAGAGTAGTGCATGGAGTATTCTTCCGACGGTATCAGGGAGTTGAGGCTCGGGACGCTGGATGCATGAGGCGCAGACAAGTCGTAGATTAAGCGTTTTTTATTGGTATTTTTCTTGCAGACCAGCCCGATGGGGCTCACCCTGTAGACCTGGAAGGGAGGGGTGGGAAAAGGGCCTATGATGAAACCCTTCTGCAGTTCGACCTGCAGAAGAGAATCCACCGAGGCCGTGTCCTCCATGGTCGACATGAGATTGGGGGTCTCCCAGGAATCCCGGGGCAGAGTGACAAGACCGGTGTGGAAACCTGTTGAAAAACCGGAACGCAGGAAATCAACGAAGGCGGGATCGTGGTGGGTATTGAGGAGGGAGACGAGAAGGGGGACATTAATGTCGGCTAGTCAGCTTTTGGCCGAGCGCTGGGAGCAGGAGGACTGGGGATGGGCCCGGAAGCAGGTGGAACAAATGTGGAGCGCCTTACATTTGCTGTAGTTGCAGAAGCTGGAATTGAAGTTATTGCACAACTGGTTTTTACCAAGGAAAACAATTGGGCGACCTAATTTGTCCAGGAGTGGACCCGGCTTCTGGGGGGCAGAAGTGCTGGGCAACTGTTTGGGCTGGGATGAGGCGTGGGCGTTTGGGCACCAGTCGGATGCATGCAGAACTGACTGGCAGTTGGAGCAAAAAGGTGACCTGAGACCTGCAAAGTGTCTGCAGAATAGCTCCATGTCCAGAGAGGCCCAGTTGGTGATATGCCGGAACTGGGCGAGGGCTGCGGCTGCCTTCGCCGAAAATGACCGGTGATAATCGTAGAAAGCGCATCCTCCGTATTTGTGCCCGAGCTCCGTGACTCGGTATAAGTAAGCGTCCAGCTCCTCTCTTCTAGCAGGATGTGCCGAGCAGATGATGTCACGGTAGAGGCTGAACGTGAGCACGAACTCTGGGATGGAGAGTTTTTTATTTAGGCGGGAGTCTTTGGCCTTTAGAGCTACGGACACATCCCCGCATGCGATGGTCCGGTTTTCCACCGTGTCATGCGTGGAGATGAGGACCACTGCCAGGTTCACGTCCTTGCCTGCGAGTATGTCTCTGCGCAGGTTTTCGGGGACGAAAAAGGAAGGAGCTATTTCGGGAGCCCCGGACGACCTACCTGGGGAAGACGGCTGGGAAGTGGAAGGACCAGGGGCGGGACTGGAGGGAGCAGCAGGCGAAGTGTCCCTGCTTTCGACTGCCTGGAGCCTGGTGTTGAAGTCGCACATGGCACTGGACATGTTATTGATAGCGGCGTGTAGTTGCGTCAGTGACAACTGTATGGTTGACATGGAGACCTGCTCCGTGGACTCTGTGGATGGCTCAGGAAACAAGAGTCGATATAATTCGGCCTTTCGAGCTGTGGCCGAATGGCGGATTCCTCGCTTGTTCAGCTCGGCGATCATCTTGGGAATGGTCCATGTCCGATAAGAAGAGCGACTTGCTCGCTCCGATACCGCGGACTCTACGGTCGATAGAGCGTCCTCGAGATCGGAAACGTGGGACATGTTAGAGCTGAAAAATGAAGAGGGAGAAGACGAAAGCTGGAGGGGAAGCGAGAGCGTCTGGGGGCGGCCGGAGGACGCTTAATCCCCTTGTCGGGCGTGATTTGTCAACTTACCTTAAGTCACAGGAGCCGTCTATGCCGCGAATAACGGGGACGGGAAAACTGGGGAAGCCGAGATTGTCACTGCTTCGCCTACAAAGAACGGTATATGATGCTACGATTGGCTATGCCGGGCGGCCAGAATAGCGAATCGTGTCCGCTACTTACCTGGAAGATCGAAATAGATTTTAAGGGAGCACTTCACGGAGTAGCTTAGCCACCTGAAAGAACAAGACCGGACGTGTTGATTTTAGGAAAACCATGGCTGGTGCGCGACCAGCGGTTTCCTGGGATATGACCGGGCCGGTGCCGGGAATGCCGCGTGTGACTGCTGCAGCAGTAAGCAAAGGGGTGGGAAGCGCGCCATGGGTGGGAATGCATCCCGGCGAAACTGATGGAGTATGCAACAAGGGGTCAGAGAGTAAAATGTGTGCCAGGGCGATCCTGGGTGGACGAGGTTAAGGAGCGGTTCAGGGCGTACCTTTGGAGAAGACTATTGGGACAAGGTAGGGCCTGGGCGTACCAGGCCCAGGGTAGGTGTGGGAAAGCGAGGTGGGCGCACCACCTTGAAGACACATGGGTTGCGTGACCCGAGCGAAAAACAAAGAGAGAGATGGACACAGACAGGTGATGCCGGATGGACGGAGGGAAACAGGTGTGGACAAGTGGCCAGAGAGAGAGGAAAGAAAAGAGAGCAGGGCGTTCCTGCGGACAGAAAGTGGTGGGTGTGCGAACCGGGTTTGGGGGGGGGGGGGGGCAAAAGCGGGAGGGACAGATGCCGGGCGAAGACCGTACTGTCCCTCCCCTAATGCAGGGGGTGTTTTTTTTTTTTTTTTTTTTCACCAAGCAAAAGAAGAGACCAGGAGGCGCACAGTCTCTGTGCTCAGAGAAGAAGGTCAGCTGGAGATACATTCTCTGCATTGAAGTCAGTGGGAGATGTGTATGTGCCTAATCAGCTGCTTGAGTATCCCCTGATCCCTGTGAGACTAGAGACCCCATGCACATCTAAGGACAGGTTGGCGACAGGAGGAAGGGGGGGGGGCAGCATGGCGGGGGAAAGATAGTTTACTATGCACCGGAAGGGAGAAGTTGCGCAACGGATTTCCGGTGGAAAGTAAACTACGATAATACCATAGTTAGAATGTATGTATAGTAAAAATACCGTGCAATAGATATATTGTGAACAAATATAGACACATACATTGCGGGAGCTGGGCAGGGGCACAAGCATTGAAGGTACATCAGCATGCACGGAGACTGACGCGATTATGGGCGTTCCCTCAGTACCGAGCCATGCATGCTGATGTGTAACTGAGGTGATCAGGAATATAATCAGTCTGAGCGGCTGCGTGGGAAACCAATAATAGATATGTTTATGGTAATTTATTTGTGGGGAATCAAGTGCGGTTATGGGGGGCGCTGCACAGATATGACCCTTACATCCAACCCTGTCCCCACATGCCCAATGTTTACAGTATTGGCAGCGGTCGGACAGATAGCAGGAGTGAATGCTGGAGCCGGGCCCCACCCCGCCGACCCCTGACCCGCCGCGGCCGCGCGATGCGTTCCACGCTGGGACGCACAGCGGGCGGAAGGGGCGGGAGTGGGGGACCAGACGCAGGCCGCAGCGATGGACCCGATGGAAGGAGCTGGCCGAGCGGTGCGTGGTCCTGCGGGGAGAGGTGGCACGGTAAGAGGGGGATCTGTGGGGACCCTGGGGGCTGGGTATGCCGATTCCGAGTGCGGGGGGCAGGATGGATCGTGCCGGCGGCCCCCGCCGACTTCCGCCCTGCGGTCACGTGATGCGCTCCACGCTGGAGCACATGGAGGCAGGGCGGGAGCGGCAGGCGAAGAAGCGGACCGGCGGGGGATGAGGTAGTGGCTGCGGGGTGGTTGGTGTGGACGCAGGAGGGGGATGAAAGGAAGCTGGAGGGGAGCAACTTACCAGGGTAGCGGCGGGTTCTGGCGCGCAGAAACGCCGCACGTGCGGGCAGCTTGGCCGGAAGTATAGGACTGACGGGTGCAACTCCTCCTACCAAACGAAAAGGCGAGAGAGGACGTGCACCAGGAGAGCTGGGCGGCGGAGCTTAAGAAGCCCCCTACGCCCCTCCCACAAAAGCAGGCTGGATTCAGCCTGCTGAATATAACTACTATAATACTGCTTCTATGTACAAGAATATAACTACTATAATAATGCTCCTATGTACAGGAATATAACTACTATAATACTGCTCCTATGTACAAGAATATAACTACTATAATACTGCTCCTATGTGCAAGAATATAACTACTATAATACTGCTTCTGTGTACAAGAATATAACTGCTATAATACTGCTCCTATATAGAAGAATATAACTACTAGAATACTGCTCCTATGTACAAGAATATAACTACTATAATACTGCTCCTATGTGCAAGAATATAACTACTATAATACTGCTCCTATGTACAAGAATATAACTACTATAATACTGCTCCTATGTGCAAGAATATAACTACTATAATACTGCTCCTATGTACAAGAATATAACTGCTATAATACTGCTCCTATGTACAAGAATATAACTACTATAATACTGCTCCTATGAACAAGAATATAACTACTATAATACTGCTCCTATGTACAAGAATATAACTACTATAATACTGCTCCAATGTACAAGAATATAACTACTATAACATTGCTCCTAATAACGGTTCCATCTTGTGCCGTCTGTCGACAGTACTTTGTTGTCTATCTTACATAACAGAACCAGACGCAACCGTTATTTGTGCTCATAGAACTGTATTAGGATAGATCAGAACGGAATGCCTCTAAAATTCCATTATGTTCCGTTATAACCAGCATAGTGGAATATACAACACATATGTGAACCCTCCCTTAGCTGCATGCTCCGAAGCCGTCTCAGTTCAGGAAAAGTTTCATTCTGCACAGAGTCCTTGAGCTCTGCGCTCAGTCATCGAGCTCTTCTTCTTCTTCACTATGCTCGTTCTTCTGTTCCTGTACAGTTACAGCTGCACAGTCCTCTCTAGCCAGTGTCGGACTGGGGTGCCTAGGGCCCATTGGTAATATTCCTTCTGAGGGCCCACTGTACAATTACATGAACATTTTACCTGCTCTCCTAGCGGAAGACAGAAAGATGCTAACAAGATGATGGATTATGAAGGTCCCTGCAGCAACTTTAAAAAGGTGGGTCCCTGGGGAAAGATGAAACTGGATGGCCTGCCTTTGTGCCTAGATGTCACCTCAGCCACCCATTGCGTCTATAATAATAGATTGGGTATTTTGTTACATAATCTACCTACTTTTTCATATGGACATAGACTGGTTGAGATGCTGTATGTAATGCAATCAGTCAGTATACTGTGTCATGTGCCACTTGTGTGGGTGACTTGGGGCCCGCCTTTGTCAGGGCCTACCTGGGGATTCACCTGTTCCCCTGTGGGAAGTCCCGTCTCTAGGTCTTTCCTTCATTATTGTATATGATCACTGCAGGGTGAGAACCCAAAGCCAACTTTGATCAGCCTCCTGTTAGAACCAGAAGAACATGGAAGCCTGGAGCGGTGAGTAACCACTGGATCACATCAACATTATTTTAAAGAGGTTGTTCAAGAATGCCAAAAATTTGGCCATGGTGAGGGATGGTGTAAAATCACAAAATGAGCATTACTAAGCTGTCGAGTACCCTCTGCTGTAATGATCCCCCTCGTTGATCTTTACCTCGCACTGGACAATACGTGACCATTAAAGCCAATCACTGTCATCAAATGTACGTTATTGAGGCCGTTGATTGGCTGTAGTGATAACGCATTGTCAGTTTCACATCTGCCATGTAAGAAAAGACCGGAAAGAAGGTCCAGAATGGCAGCGCTGGGGTAGTGGGCCATTCATCCGGTAAGTAATGCTTATTTTACACCATCCCCCTGCCTGTGCCCCACTTATTTGTATATAGAAGTTAGAGTGGCTGTCTCATACCACCAATGTCAGATAGGTGGGGGTCCCTCTGGGACCCGCACCTATCTCCAGAGTGGGCCCCAGAAAGTGAAGTCCAATTGAAATGAATGGGAAGCACACTACGCAAGCGGAGCCACCGCTCCATTCACTTCTATGGGGCTTATAGAAATAGCAAAGACAGCGCTAAGCTATTTTTGGGAAGTCCCATGGAAATGAATTGAGGACAATCAGAGGTGGGACCCGCACCTATCAGACGTTGGGGGCATATCCTAGTGATATTTCCCCCAATATAGGAGATGACACAACCCCTTTAAGATCACACCTCTGGGACCTGTACCTATCTGACATTTGGCAATATGCTTCCAAAGTATGAGATGATTCACTGACCTAGACCACCAGGAATACTTACAATTGCCCCATGCCATCAAATCGTTTAAAATAAAATAAAAAAATCATTATATACTCATTAATGTTGAGCGAACCCGAACAGTAAAGTTCGGATCCGTACCGAACTTTACAATTTTGGGTACCCAGACCCAGTGGCGTTGCTAGGGCTCGTGTCACCCGGTGCGGTAGAAAATGGTGTCACCCCCCTCGGGAAATGTCACGTAGGGGATGTCCATCAAGCTCCGCCCGGCCGCCGCGGCGCCACTGACGTCCCTTCACGTCCTTCACTGAGCCTGCTGACCAACCCAAGCGGTAACAGGGATGGGGGTTTGGATAGTAAACAGACCGCTGACATGGGGAAGTGCTAAGCAGACAGATTGCCGACGGGGGGGGTCAGGGGTGGGATTCAAATTTTTAAGGACAGGTTCCCTACTCAACGGCGGACCCGCAGCGTCACGACACATACACAATATACACTGCTCAAAAAAATAAAGGGAACACAAAAATAACACATCCTAGATCTGAGTTAATTCAATATTCTTCTGAAATACTTTGCTTTTTACATAGTTGAATGTGCTGACAACAAAATCACACAAAAATAAAAAAAATGGAAATCAAATTTTTCAACCCATGGAGGTCTGGATTTGGAGTCACACTCAAAATTAAAGTGGAAAAACACACTACAGGCTGATCCAACTTTGATGTAATGTCCTTAAAATAAGTCAAAATGAGGCTCAGTAGTGTGTGTAGCCTCCACGTGCCTGTATTACCTCCCTACAATGCCTGTGCATGCTCCTGATGAGGTGGCGGACGGTCCCCTGAGGGATCTCCTCCCAGACCTGGACTAAAGCATCTGCCAACTCCTGGACAGTCTGTGGTGCAATGTGACGTTGGTGGATAGAGTGAGGCATGATGTCCCAGATGTGCTCAATTGGATTCAGGTCTGGGGAACGGGCGGGCCAGTCCATAGCATCAATGCCTTCGTCTTGCAGGAACCGCTGACACACTCCAGCCACATGAGGTCTAGCATTGTCTTGCATTAGGAGGAACCCAGGGCCAACCACACCAGCATATGGTCTCACAAGGGGTCTGAGGATCTCATCTCGGTACCTAATGGCAGTCAGGCTACCTCTGGCGAGCACATGGAGGGCTGTGCGGCCCTCCAAAGAAATGCCACCCCACACCATTACTGACCCAATGCCAAACCGGTCATGCTGGAGGATGTTGCAGGCAGCAGAACGTTCTCCGTGGCGTCTCCAGACTCTGTCACGTCTGTCACATGTGCTCAGTGTGAACCTGCTTTCATCTGTGAAGAGCACAGGGCGCCAGTGATGAATTTGCCAATCTTGGTGTTCTCTGGCAAATTCCAAACGTCCTGCACGGTGTTGGGCTGTAAGCACAACCCCCACCTGTGGACGTCGGGCCCTCATATCACCCTCATGGAGTCTGTTTCTGACCGTTTGAGCAGACACATGCACATTCGTGGCCTGCTGGAGGTCATTTTGCAGGGCTCTGGCAGTGCTCCTCCTGTTCCTCCTTGCACAAAGGCGGAGGTAGCGGTCCTGCTGCTTGGTTGTTGCCCTCCTACGGCCTCCTCCACGTCTCCTGATGTACTGGCCTGTCTCCTGGTAGCGCCTACGCTGATAGACACAGCAAACCTTCTTGCCACAGCTCGCATTGATGTGCCATCCTGGATAAACTGCACTACCTGAGCCACTTGTGTGGGTTGTAGACTCCGTCTCATGCTACCACTAGAGTGAAAGCACCGCCAGCATTCAAAAGTGACCAAAACATCAGCCAGGAAGCATAGGAACTGAGAATTGGTCTGTGGTCACCACCTGCAGAACCACTCCTTTATTGGGGGTGTCTTGCTAATTGCCTATAATTTCCACCTGTTGTCTATCCCATTTGCACAACAGCATTTGAAATTGTTTGTCACTCAGTGTTGCTTCCTAAGTGGACAGTTTGATTTCACAGAAGTGTGATTGAATTGGAGTTACATTGTGTTGTTTAAGTGTTCCCTTTATTTTTTTGAGCAGTGTATATTCTACACACATACACATAAATACACCATATACATGGTACACATACATAAATACACTATATATAAAGCCCCAATGAATATGGCCCAATTCTCTAAGTCCCCGCTATACAGCAGCACATACCGCTCACATCCAGGGCCTCCAGGTCACGTCTCCTCCAATGTAGATCTTCTCTGTCATCATCTTCTCCATTTGGTCCAGATACTTCTTTCAGCCGCTCCTCGTCTCTGCAGAGTGTGACACACAGACATCTTAGTGTCCTCACTTTTCTATCATCATCCCCCAACCTGGAGTCCCCACAGTGTTATCCTGCTGCCCCCCAATACCCCCAAATACTATAATGAAGAAATAATAGTGCTCCCATAGTAATCGTGCTCCTTATAGTCCCACCGATAGTAATTCCCTTCTAGAATGCTCTTATTAGTAATACTGCCCCCTACACTGCTCCACATTAAGTAATATGCCCCCCACACTGCCCCACATTAAGTAATAAGCGTCCCAAACTGCCATATATTAAGTAATTTGCCCTCACACTGCCCCAAATTAAGTAATTTGCCCCCCACACTGCCCCACATTATGTAATTTGCCCCCCACACTGATCCACATTATGTAATTTGCCCCCCACAATGCCTCACATTATGTAATTTACCCCCCACACTGCCCCACATTATGTAATTTGCCCCCCACACTACCTCATATTATGTAATTTGCCCCCCACATTGCCCCACATTATGTAATTTGCCCCCCACACTGCCTCACATTAAGTAATTTGCCCCCCACACTGCCTCACATTAAGTAATTTGCCCCCCACACTGGCCCACATTATGTGATTTGCCCGCACACTGCCCCACATTATGTCATTTGCCCCCCACACTGCCCCACATTAAGTAATTTGCCCCCACACTGCCCCACATTATGTTATTTGCCACCAAACTACCCCACATTATGTAATTTGCCCCCCACATTGCCCCACATTAAGTAATTTGCCCCCACACTGCCCCACAATATGTAATTTGCCCTCACACTGCCCCACATTATGTGATTTGCCCCCCACACTAAGTAATTTGCCCCCATACTGCCCCACATTAAGTAATTTGCTCCCCACACTGCCCCACATTATGTAATTTGCCCCGCCACACTGCCCCCATCATTATGTAATTTGCCCCCACACTGCCCCACATTATGTAATTTGCCTCCCACACTGCCCCACATTAAGTAATTTTCCCCCCATACTGCCCCACATTATGTTGTTTGCCCCCCACACTGCCCTCCATTATGTAATTTGCCCCCACACTGCCCCACATTATGTAATTTGCCCCCCACACTGCCCCACATTATGTAATTATGTAATTTGCCCCCCACACTGCCCCACATTATGTAATTTGCCCCCCACACTGCCTCACATTAAGTAATTTGCCCCCCACATTGCCCCACATTATGTGATTTGCCCCCCACACTGCTCCACATTACAGGGAGTGAAGAATTATTAGGCAAATGAGTATTTTGACCACATCATCCTCTTTATGCATGTTGTCTTACTCCAAGCTGTATAGGCTCGAAAGCCTACTACCAATTAAGCACATTAGGTGATGTGCATCTCTGTAATGAGAAGGGGTGTGGTCTAATGACATCAACACCCTATATTAGGTGTGCATAATTATTAGGCAACTTCCTTTCCTTTGGCAAAATGGGTCAAAAGAAGGACTTGACAGGCTCAGAAAAGTCAAAAATAGTGAGATATCTTGCAGAGGGATGCAGCACTCTTAAAATTGCAAAGCTTCTGAAGCGTGATCATCGAACAATCAAGCGTTTCATTCAAAATAGTCAACAGGGTCACAAGAAGCGTGTGGAAAAACCAAGGCGCAAAATAACTGCCCATGAACTGAGAAAAGTCAAGCGTGCAGCTGCCAAGATGCCACTTGCCACCAGTTTGGCCATATTTCAGAGCTGCAACATCACTGGAGTGCCCAAAAGCACAAGGTGTGCAATACTCAGAGACATGGCCAAGGTAAGAAAGGCTGAAAGACGACCACCACTGAACAAGACACACAAGCTGAAACGTCAAGACTGGGCCAAGAAATATCTCAAGACTGATTTTTCTAAGGTTTTATGGACTGATGAAATGAGAGTGAGTCTTGATGGGCCAGATGGATGGGCCCGTGGCTGGATTGGTAAAGGGCAGAGAGCTCCAGTCCGACTCAGACGCCAGCAAGGTGGAGGTGGAGTACTGGTTTGCGCTGGTATCATCAAAGATGAGCTTGTGGGGCCTTTTCGGGTTGAGGATGGAGTCAAGCTCAACTCCCAGTCCTACTGCCAGTTTCTGGAAGACACCTTCTTCAAGCAGTGGTACAGGAAGAAGTCTGCATCCTTCAAGAAAAACATGATTTTCATGCAGGACAATGCTCCATCACACGCGTCCAAGTACTCCACAGCGTGGCTGGCAAGAAAGGGTATAAAAGAAGAAAATCTAATGACATGGCCTCCTTGTTCACCTGATCTGAACCCCGTTGAGAACCTGTGGTCCATCATCAACAGTGAGATTTACAAGGAGGGAAAACAGTACACCTCTCTGAACAGTGTCTGGGAGGCTGTGGTTGCTGCTGCACGCAATGTTGATGGCGAACAGATCAAAACACTGACATAATCCATGGATGGCAGGCTTTTGAGTGTCCTTGCAAAGAAAGGTGGCTATATTGGTCACTGATTTGTTTTTGTTTTGTTTTTGAATGTCAGAAATGTATATTTGTGAATGTTGAGATGTTATATTGGTTTCACTGGTAAAAATAAATAATTGAAATGGGTATATATTTGTTTTTTGTTAAGTTGCCTAATAATTATGCACAGTAATAGTCACCTGCACACACAGATATCCCCCTAAAATAGCTAAAAATAAAAATAAACTAAAAACTACTTCCAAAAATATTCAGCTTTGATGAGTTTTTTGGGTTCATTGAGAACATGGTTGTTGTTCAATAATAAAATTAATCCTCAAAAATACAACTTGCCTAAAAATTCTGCCCCCTACACTGCCCCAAATTAAGTAATTTGCCCCCACACTGCTTCACATTATGTAATTTGCCACCCACACTGCCCCACATTATGTAATTTGCCCCCACACTGCCCTACATTATGTTGTTTGTCCCACACACTGCCCTCCATTATGTAATTTGCCCCCCACTAAGTTATTTTGTCCCCACAATGCCCTCCATTATGTAGTTTGCCCACCACACTGCCCCCCCACTAAGTAATTTTGCCCCCACACAAGCAAATTTTGCCTGCAGACTTCCCTCCATTATGTAGTTTGCCCCCCCCCCCCCCCCCGTATTTCTGTCGCTGATCCTGTACAGTCTGTACTTGCTGGCTGCATGAGCATTAAGTTCAGTGTCTTCGGCGCGCGATCCCGTCCTGCGGCGCGTGATCCCGCGAGACCCACCGCGGGAGGTCACGCGTCTCGCAGGATTGCGCGCCGAAGTGACTGAACTCATGCCCACGTAGCCGGCAAGTACAGGATCAGATCAGCAACACAAGTACAAGGGGGCGGGTGCTAGTGGTGTTGGGAACTTGGGTCGCACCCCCCTTGCAACGCCACTGCCCGAACTTTGCTGGAAAAGTTTGGGTTTGAGTTCGTTGTTCGGGCATTTAATAAAGCTTGTTGAAAAGCTGCAGGGCAGCCAATCAACACGCTTTTAAGCTGTGGGCACTTAGAAGCCATCATAGCCATGCCTAGTAATGGCATGGCTGTAATTGCCTGGTGCATCATGTGACCCGGCCTCTATATAAGCTGGATCACGTGTAGCACCGCCCGTCAGCTCTGAGTATTGCAGCGACAGGAAGCAGAAGTGAGGGAGAGAGTTAGGTATCTCATCTGGCTATTTATACTGTGGGTGACCTACAGCGATCTTTTGTGGGTACAATACACCAGCTTTGCACCCCTGACACAGAAATATAATTATTATCTGGCTGTTAATCCTGTGGGTGACCTATAGCAACTTTTTTTGTGGGTGCAATCCACCATCTTTGCACCCCTAACGCAAAAATATAATAGTTAATCCTTCTGTTAGTTCGGTGGGTGACATATACCTATTGTTTGTGTGAGGTACACCTGCACTGCATACCTGACAGGGAAATAAATCTAGTTAATCCGTCTGTCAGTTCGGTGGGTGACCTCAAAAATTGAGGAGAGAATCAAATAAGGGACGTGGCCCAGGTCGTGGTGCTGCTGGTGGAGCTCCTGTTGCAGGGAGAGGACGTGGTCGATCTGTGCCAGCTACACGCACAAGTGAAACACCTTCCTCAGGTGTGAGTAGGCGACAGAACGTTCAGAGTCATTTTGTAGGCCCGAATACCGGTGTACGAATGGTGAGGCCAGAACTAGTACAGGCGATAGTAGACTGGGTTGCTGACAGTGCCTCCAGTTCCTTCACAATGTCTCCCACCCAGTCCCCTGCTGAAAGCGCAGAGTTGGCACCTGCAGCCCATGGGCATCTGTCTTTCACCTCACCCCCTTGCAAATCAGCCAAGCAGTCTGAGCCCCAAGTCATGCAGCAGTCTCTTCTACTTTTTGATAACTCTGTAAGCAGGGTTTCCCAGGGCCACCCACCTAGCCCTGCCCCAGAAGTGGAAGAGATTGAGTGCACCGATGCCAAACCACTTATGTTTCAAGAGGAGAACATGGAAGGACCACCGCAGCACGTCTCGGATGATGACGAAACACAGGTGCCAACTGCTGGGGCTTTCGAAAGTGTGCAGACTGACAAGGAAGTCAGGGGTGAAGACTGGGTGGAAGATGATGTGGAGGACGATGAGGTCCTCGACCCCACATGCAATGAAGGTCATACGAGTGACGTGTGCAGTGCGGAGAAAGAGGTGGTGGTCACATAGCACCAGCCGCACAGCAAAAGAGGGAGCAGAGTGCAAAAGCAGAGTGGCCGTCCCCTAGCCAGTACGCCTGCTACTGCCCACCGCACCCAGGCACTGAGCACACCAAAGCCAGCTCCAAGGAGTTCCCTGGCATGGCAGTTCTTCAGACAATGTGCTGACGACAAGACGCAAGTGATTTGCACACCGTGCAATCAGAGCCTGTAGCGAGGCATAAACGTTCTCAACCTGAGAAGGCATCTAAGTGCAAAGCACTGAAAAACCACAAAAGATCTCAGTCTCCTCCTGGTCCCTCTTCTGCTGCTGTCTCGGCCTCTTCCTCCCCCTCTGGAGTAACAGTGGCACCTGCCACACAGCAAACAGAGTATGTGGCAGCAACACTACCACCTCCACCACTGTCACCAAGCATCTCCACAATGTCCCATGGAAGAGTTCAGCTGTCCATCCCCAAAACACTGGAGAGAAAGAGGAAGTACCCCCCAACCCACCCGCGATCCCTGGCTCTAAATGCCAGCATTTCAAAATTCCTGGCCTTTGAAATGCTGTCATTCCGTCTGGTGGAGACGGAGACTTTTAAAAACCTTATGTCGGTAGCTGTCCCACAGTTCGTGGTTCCCAGCCGCCACTACTTTTCCAGGCGAGCCATCCCTGCCCTGCACAACCAAGTGGCAGACAAAATCAGGTGTGCACTGCGCAACACCATCTGTGGCAAGGTGCACCTGACTACGGATACGTGGACCAGTAAGCACGGTCAGGGACGTTATCTCTCCATAACAGCACACTGGGTAAATGCAGTGGCGGCTGGGCCTGAGGCGGAGAGCAGTTTGTCGCATGTCCTTCCGTCACCGAGGATTGCAGGATCTTTCTCTTTGCCTCATCCTCCTACTCCGCTTCCTCCTCTACCGCCTCCTCATCCAGTTAGCTTAACACCTTCACCACCAACTTCAGCACAGCCAGTAGGAAACAACAGCAGGCAGTTTTGAAACTCATCTGTTTGGGGGGAAAACCCCACACCGCGCAGGAGCTGTGGACGGGCATGGAACAACAGACCGATGAGTGGTTGGTGCCGCTGAGCCTCAAGCCTGGCCTGGTGGTCTGCGATAACGGGCGAAATCTCGTATCAGTTCTGGGTCTAGTCGGTTTGACGCACATCCCTTGCTTGGCGCATGTGCTGACATTGGTGGTGCAAAGGTTCCTGAAAAATTACCCCGACATGTCAGAGCTGCTGCATAAAGTGCGGGTCGTCTGTGTGCGCTTTCTGCGTTCTCACCCTGCTGCTGCGTACCCACAAGGTGGATCTCCACCTTGCACATGCTGGCCAGACTGTGCGAGCAGCAGCAGGCCATAGTGGAGTTTCAGCTGCAGCACGCACGGGTGAGTCGCTCTGCAGAACAGCACCACTTCACCACCAATGACTGGGCCTCCATGCGAGACCTGTGTGCCGTGTTGTGCTGTTTCGAGTACTCCACCAACATGGCCAGTGCCGATATCGCCGTTCTCAGCGTTACTATCCCACTTCTATGCCTCAGTGAAAAAACGCTTCGGGCGATGATGTAAGAGGATGTGGCACAGGAGGAGGAGGAAGAGGGATCATTTTCAAGGTTATCAGGCCAGTCATTCACAAGTGGCTCGGAGGGTGGGTTCCTGCACCAACATAGGCCAGGTACACAACTGTCCAGCCAGGATGCAGTTCTGCAGGATGAGGATGATGATGAGGAGGAGGAACTCTGTTCACAGCAGGGTGGCACCCAGACCAGCTCATGGCCATCACTGGTGCGTGGATGGGGGGATACAGAAGACACAGACGATACACCTCCCACAGAGGAAAGCTTTTCGTTGCCTCTGGGCAGCCTGGCACACATGAGCGATTACATGCTGCAGTGTCTCCGCAACGACCGCCGAGTTGCCCACATTCTAACTTGTTACAAGGACAACATACCGCCCTTAAATTCATCACTGGAGCGTGATTTTAAGATGCGCGAGTACAAGCGCACGCTGGCAGATGCGCTGCTGATGGCATTCCCACCTGAGGAAGAGGTCGCCAACGCAGCTGGGGCACCACCAGCACATGAGAAGGGAGGGTTAGCATGGCCGATATGTGGAAAAGCTTTGTCAGCATGCCACAACCAGCACCACCAGCTGATACGGAACGTCTTAGCAGGAGGCAGCATTTTACCAACATGGTGGAGCATTATGTGTGCACACGCCTACACGTACTGAATGACGGGTCTGCCCCCTTCAACTTCTGGGTCTCCAAATTGTCCACATGGCCTGAGCTTGCCCTTTACGCCTTGGAGGTGCTGGCCTGCCCTGCAGCCAGTGTATTATCTGAACGTGTGTTTCGCACGGCAGGGGACGTAATCACAGACAAGCACAGCCGCCTGTCCACAGCCAACATGGACAAGCTCGCGTTCATTAAAATGAACCAGGCATGGATCCCACAGGACTTGTCCGCACCTTGTGCAGAATAGACAAGTATATCGGCCGCACCCAGCACCCAGCCATTGTTATATTACAGCGCACTTTCTCTTTGCATTCTCTTTTTCTATTTCCCAATGTTTTGGGGTCTTCCCAAATTTATAAAATTTTTATATATTTTTTAAATTAAAGGAAAAAATAAAATTCAATAATAAAACAACAAAAACAGTGTTGGCTACTTCCTCCTCCACCGCCGCTTCCACCTACACCGCCACGTCCACCGCCTCCTCAACCTCCTACTTCACCCACTTTGACCTCCACCTCCTAGTTCAAGATTAATATTTTGTAATTTCTTTATATTTTATGTTATTTTAAGTAATTTCCCTATCCACATTTGTTTGCGGGGAGATTGTCCTGCTCTTACCCCCATGTTGCTTCCTTTTGCACCCCTCTAGCCCTTACTATGTCTATTTCACAGCCATTTTAGTGCACCAAAGTTCGGGTCCCCATTGACGTCAATGAGCTTCTGGTTCCAGTTCGGGTCCCGAACCCGAACTTTGACTCGAAGTTCGGCCGAACCAGGCGAACCCGAACATCCACGGGTCCACTCAACCCTAATACTCACTTGGTACTCCTCAGTACCACAGCTCCTACTACGACTGTCTGTGTACAAGGCTGCAGTGGTGACGTTCAGGCATGCTGCACTTGACTGCTGCAGCCAATCATTGTCCTCAGCAGTCTCATAGCATACAATACTTAGACAACTGATAGACTGCAGCAGTCATGTGCCGCAAACCTCTATAACACTGCAGCAGCCTTGTAGCAAGAGCAAGTGGAGAATTGGAGCTGTGGCACTGAGAAGGCCGGGAGAGTATATAAATTATTAGGCATGGTGCAACTTTCTAGTTATTCCCTTCAATGTTCTAGCTCACCAAGGATTCTGACATCAATCCCTTCACTGCCCTAGACCACCAGTAATATTGATATTAGTCCTTTTACTGCATTAGACCACCAGGTGAACTTTGCATCACCCTAGATGCTGACACTAACACCTTTCCATCAGGGATGTTGGCATTAACCCTCCACTGCCCTAGACCACCAGAGATGCTGTTATTATCCTTCACTGTGCTAGACCTGGATGGTGTATAATATTATTTGCCTGGATGGTATGTGGGCTGGCCCTGTATACTGGGTGCTTTATTCTTAATTATTAGGGGGTTGTCCATTACTATTATTTGATGCAGTTCTGATTTGCCTGGCACAGAGAACCCAGGGGCCAAACTTCTCCACTTCCTAGCTACGTAGGCTTAGAACGAACATTGGTTGGGCCATTTACCTTATGTACCTTGCTCCAAATGGCACAGAAGTTCATTATACGGTAGCCAACTGCTTCATAGCCTCTTTCCAGAAGAAAACATTTCTCTATTTAGAAATATGTAAGGTGTAATTTTACTGATGACCAGCAGAGGGAGCTGAATTCTTATTTTTCTCTCGTCACCTGCCAAATCCCGGTCATTTTTTTTTTTTTGGTTCACATATAAAACGTTACGTTCTCAAGACTTTAGACGGAGCCAAAAAGAGTCAGTGGTTTAATATATTTAAACAATAAAGCGTCAACATGAAGTCATTACTTTTATCTGTAATTAATTGAAGATTTACAGGGCATAATTACTAATGTTTAATTAGTGTTACCAAACTCACAGGCGAGCTAATTGGATTTTATGCTCCATTTGCAATCATCTAAAACTTTCCCATTATAAATTAATTTTTATTCCTAATAATCACGTGGTTTAAAGGTATTTTTTTTTTTTTGGAGGGGTGAATCAGTTTTTCAAAATTGGCAGGTATATTTTGTGCTGTTTTTGAGGAGTTGTATTATTAGCAGTTCCCCTACAGGATTTTAATTTAGGAAATACTCCTTTAACATGGAGGCGCCGGCAATAGTACAAAGCAGGGGTGGGAAAAGTTATAAGTCCCGCCCCTGCCTTAGGTAGAACATGAGTGCATCCACTTCCAGGGGAAGGAACTGTTAGGAAGTGGAATGGCTTTTGCTATAGAGGAACGTGGATCTGTGAGATGGTTTCCCCAGTATTTAAATCTGAGCCATACCAAACAGAAAAGTGAGTATCCTTAAGTGGAAAAGATGGCCTCAGATGTGGTCTCAGTCCAAGAGATGCAGCTGACACCCCTCTGCTCCAGAAGAAGTGTTAGTGCACGTTTGTCAGCCATAGAAGCACTGATAGTACTGTTCCTCTTGTTCGTTTATCATGCTGTGAAAGTGCATATGTAATAGTACCACACTTTCTTTGTAATAGCACCATTCACAGTTCCCTCCACAATAGTGCAGTGCCCCAGTGGATCACTGCAAAGGGTTAATTTAGTGTTGCTAAGTGCAATGGTGTAACTTAATGTTAAAGCCCTTATGTTTTTCTCTGCACTCTGCATACCTAATAGTCACCACCACTACCCCCTCCTCTACTCTCCTCTCTTGGGCTTGTTGTAATAGCACTATTCAATGTATCACATTAATAGGACCATTTTTAGTGCCCCAGTAATAGGACTACTCCCAGTGCCTCTGTAATAGCACCATTCACTCACCCCTCTAATAGCAACATTCACACATCCCATTACCCCAGTAACAGCACCATTCACAGTGCCCCTGGGATAGCTCCATTCACAGTACCCCAGTAATAGCACTATTTACAGTACCCCAGTAATAGGTACATTCACAGTGTCCCTGGGATAACACTATTCACAGCACCCCAGTAATAGCACCATTCACAGTACCCCAGTATTAGGACCATTTACAGTGCCCCTGGGATAGCACCATTCACAGTACCCCATTAATGGCATTATTCACAGTAGCCCAATAAAAGCACCATTCATAGTACTCCAATAGCAGCACCGTTCACAGTGCCTCTGCAATAGCACCAAGCTTGCTGCCTCTGAAATAGTACCTTTTTACAGTGCCCCTACAGTATATAACGCCATTTACAGTGTCCTTATAATAGCACCTTTTATAGTACCCCTGTAATAGTACTATTAACAAAACCCCTGTACAAGTAGCATCAAGGAATGAATAGAGCTATAGGCCAAAGCAATCTATCCCCGGGCCCCTTCTGTCCACAAATGTTGCTGTAGAAATCAGGTTAATTGGTAAACGAAAGGTTAACAAGCATTATTGTAAAAGCTGCCTCCTGCTGGTTCCTGTTACTGCGAGACTTCTTCATCCAGGCAGATGTTCTATTTTATTATATTTTTAAAGCTGTGTTCTTTGAGCTTCCACTGCTTTCTATTATTCCCTTATGAGAAACCATGGGGCCCCATAGCAAATTCAGCACGGGCTCCATCCTAACCAATAGTCAATCCTATATGCACATTATTAAGGTTAAGATTAGTGTTGGTCGAGCAGCAAAGTGCTCTGGTGCTCGAGTAGAACACATCCCGATGCTCGGATGCTCTACAGTAGCTGCATGGCCAGTTACTTAAAAAAAAATATGACTTCTGCTGTTACTAGTAGGAAGTATTCCTATGCAGCAGAAGTCTCATATTTTTTTTTGTTTTATTAACTGGCCATGCAGCTCTATAGTGTAGTGATTGACATTCTGGGCTGTAATGTAGAAGGTTGTGAGTTCAAATCACGTCAGAAATAGAGGCTAAATTTAATTTAAACATATATTTAAGTTTTTAGCCGTAATATATTTACATATACTATTATATATTTATAATATATAATATATTATAATATATGTAAAAATTTTATGGCTAAAACATCAGTAGTAGTTTCCCGAATTCATATATATCAGAAGTATAATTGTATCTCTCTCTCTCTCTCTCTCTCTCTCTCTATATATATATATATATATATTATATATATATATATATATATTTATATATATATATTAGTAATTACACATTTTTTACAATTACTAAAAAAATATAAAATATATAAATTTAAATTAGCTTTATTTCTGAAAAGTTTCTGACGGGATTTGAAATCACAACCTTCTACATTACAGCCCAGAATGTTAACCACTACACTATAGAGCTGCTTATAGAGTTACTTAAACAAAAAAATATGAGACTTCTGCTGTTCCTAGTAGTAAGTATTTATATACAGCAGAAGTTTCAGAAAGAGAGGCTAAATTAGATTTAAATACACTGACTCGAGCACATGCAATATTCAGCCGACAACCGCGATGTGCCGAGCATAGTGATGCTTGCCCAACACTAGTTAATATCTGCTTTGTTTCATAAAGTATCTGTATAGTGGAGCATGATCTCTGTTTTAAGTAGCTATAATTCTGTCTTTCTGCAGCCACCACTAGAGGGAGCTAACTGCATAAGGATGTATACATTTGGAGCTGTTTAAATCTGTATGCAGTAAGCTGCCCTTAGTGGTGGCCACCAGCATGGCAGACAGAAAAAATGCTTCTATGATGCACCCTCACCACTATGGATCCCATATCAGTTGTCCAATCTGCATGGTAATTCTAATGTCACTAACCTCTGTGTGGTACAGTTTACCGACCTCGCTTATCTCAAACCAGAATTGCAAGCTACAGGCACCCTATTTTAGTAGGTGGCAAACTGGGCAGTTGTCAAGGGCCCAAGGAAGGATTTGGAATCTAGTAGCAAACTAAAACCACCCAATATTATTATTTGTATACGGTATAGTATGTGGATGCTGTATGGTGGTATTGTATAAACATTATTTGGTTATGCCATTAACCCTAATGCAGTACAGTGTACTATCTATACTAAAAACACGATTTTCAAAGTAAAATACAGATAGACCTAGTTTAACTACAGTAGGTGGCAAACCATGCAAGTGTCCAATACCCTGTTTCATTGCCCACCAAGAACAAGAAATATGGTAGCAAACTAAGCCTTAGTTTTAGCCAAGTATGGTGGTATTATTTGGTATTATTTGGTAAGTAAATTGCAGCAATAAATGTACTATATGGCGGTATCATATGTGCTTTTCAAGTGGGTATTATTTGGATACTGCATATTATGTTGCCACTATATAATGGTATTATATTTTTATGGCGTTTTGCTACATTATTTGAACACTGTATGGTGACATGTTGCACTGCACTATATGGCAGTATCAAGTGAAACTATTGGGCACTACATAGTGACATTTTGTACTACAGTACACCATGGCTCTTGCACTATATGATAATGCTATGTGGGTTCTTCATGTGGGTATTTTGCTACTGCATATTATGTGGTTACAATATGTGGGTATTAGATTTGCTCATTATGGAATGTTGCTTAAGTACTGCATATTATTTGGGCACTGAATAGTGGCATTTTGCACTTCACTATATGGCAGTATGATAGTATTCTGTGAGCTGAAATTGCATGATAAAAAAACTGATCAAAAAATTGCAAACCATTGGGAGCAGTACCTTGCTTGCTGCCCACGCAACCATTTGTGTATGAGAGCATTTCAAACTTTGCATTATATGGCAGCATAATAGTATTATGTGATTTGAAATAGTGAGAAAAACCAGGGCAAGCCAAGGGATCTCTACTGATTTGTGTAAGGTGGTATTTTGCACTTTGCACTATATGGCAGTATCATGTGCGTTTGTCAAGGTGCAATTATTTGGATACTGCTGCATTGCGGTTTATGTGGGAACTGTATGGTGATATATTTACTCTCTATGGTATATTATTTACGTAGTGCATAGATATTATTTGGGCATTGTATGGTGGAGTTTTGCACTGTACTATATGGCAGTATTATGTTGTTACGTGAGCAGAAATTGAAAGAGGAGCTGTCTAAACAATGGCAGGCCCTTGCGGGCTTTACTTTGCTTGTTGCACAGTGTAACCTTTGTATATGGTGGCAATTTGTACTTTGCACTATACGTTAGTATAATATTATTCTGTGAGCTGAAATTGCGAGATGAGCTGTCTAAAGATGGCGAGCCATTTCACTTGGCCCTGGGCCCCCATTTGCCTAGACTGAGAAGCTCGTACCTACAATCCCAGCTGCGTCTTTTTCCCTGTTTATTTTATAGCACATTCAGCGCAAATTCACGGCACTTCTGCTGGCTGCAGAGGCGGCGATCACATTTCTTAATAAATGTCATCTTTATCGCCATGTCCCTGATTCCAGTAACATTTTAATTAATTCATACTGATTGAATAAATGTACATTTCGACTAGTTTCTTAATGAGGGCACGTTCAGTATAAAGGTTCTACATCATCCTGATATCCTGCGGGTAATTATATCCTAATTATATGGTGAGAAAAAAGAGTCTATAACTCAGGGCGGCTATTGTTCATTGGACCCAATTAAGAATTACATGCGGATAATAAAAGTTCACGACGAGGTTGACTGTCAGTCAATTTAAAGATCTTTATGGCAATCGAAACTCGGTACAAGACGGCGGTCTAACCTGCTTAAGATGTGCTCTATTTACTGTCAAGTGGCGGACTCCGACGTACTTCAGCCTCGTTATCAGAATGGAAAAACATTGCCATGTCAGCCCATTATATACAGCTGTTATCTGAGTTTAAGTAGGAGGGTGCTAGGCATAATATACAATATTAACCCGTCCAACTATTAGAACTATATTGGGGCCCCAATACAAAATATGTAACAGGGGTCTTATTAATATTGACCTCGGGTACAACTGCAGCCTCTAGACCCCTATGTCTATACCCCTGATTTCACAATTGGGGCATATAATGAGCAATATTCCTTAAAGGTCATCTGTCAGCAGATTTGTACCTTTGACGCTGGCTGACCTAGTCAGGTATCTACAGCATGTTGCTCCCATGTTCACATGTGCCCGCATTGCCCCAAAAAAATTATATTTTTAATATATGCAAATCGGCATTTAAGAGCAACAGGGGTGTTGCTGTTACACCTAGAGGCTCGGCTCTCTCTGCAACTGACGTGCGCTCGGCATTTTGACAAATCCAGGCAGTTAAAACGACATCACATCTGGCTCTGTCAGTCAAAGTGCAGAGGGCGCAGCAGTTGCAGAGAGAGCAGAGCCTCTAGGTGTAACGGCAGCATCCAATTTGAAGCTAGAGGCTCGTTTGCCTATATCAAAACTTCATCTTTCTCAGCAATGTGAACATGGGACCAACACAGATACCTTGAAAATTTGCGTTGACGTTGCCCATACTAGATATTTCTGGGGTAAAGGGCATGCTTCCGGAACATCTGGAAAAAGGCGAGACCTCCCTAAAGAATTGGCTAAAATCTTCTAGGCGCCAAGAATACCCCCTCTTCCGCGCCCCCGGCACCTCCTGGAGATTAGTCATTTAGTGACCCAGCCCCGGCGGTTGAGGGGGGGTTGGGTGACCTGAAATTAAAGGGGTGTGGCTTAGGAAAAGAGGCATGTCTACCCACCAAAGCTTCAGCAAGAAAGTTGACAAACATTGAAAAGGGAGGCGAGTGTTCCTCCCCACACACAAAAAAAAGTGCAAATTGTCACTGGTTACCTATTAGCGCTCAGATCCATACTTGTTTTCAGCCTCTGAATATAAACAAGAATGATTCCATTCACTGACAGCAAGTAGATAGCCTGTCTTTAGTCAACAGTCGGGGATACACTGTGAATGAAGAAATGTTTTCTTGAGGTCCATATTTGCTGTATTTTTGGGTCTACTATTTCACTCAGAAGTGGGCCCCAAGTGAAAAATCTCCAACAAGGCCCCCAACTACTGTGTGCCACATGAAGTTTTACGATTGGTCAGGAACCAGTGCACGGGTAAGACTGTTACCTCTGCACTCTCTATAGCTATGCCCCCGACAATATACATTATTAAAGGGATTGTCTAATGACGTCAGTGGAAGAGGACCTTACGCGGGCATGCGCTCTACCATCTAGACCAGAGGAGTGCCCTGTACGAGTGGTTGCCATTCTGGCTGACTTAAGCCATCCTTGTATTGCAAGGAAAGCCATTCTTTCATGGGTGCATTAAAATATTACACGGTGGCAAAGTGAGATGTTTGACAAAGTGAGATGTTTGACAGAGGTGCAAGGAGAGGGACCCCAGTGCAATCAGCTGATCATCCCTGGGACCATGCGATGAGACAACCCCTTTAAAGAACATTCATTGTCATTGACCTTGTAAGGACAACCATTAATTCATGAGTGCAATAAAATACCACATGGTGGTCTGGCTGGCCACTGCTTCCACCGGCAAAGTGAGATGTTTGACAAGGTGTGCCAGGAGAGGGACCCAGTCCAATCAGCTGTACTTGACTATCTCCAGAACTCCCATAGAAATGTATGGAGTGGCCTGACCGACCACTCCATTCATTTAGGGGGCTCCAAAAGTTATGTGGTCCCTGTTCTCATGAACTGGTATCCCCTATCCTGGATAGGGAATAACTTTATATAGCCAGAATGCCCCTTTAAGGATCCCCATAACTCCTAGCCTCTCTGATGTTAGGAAAGATCTCATGCCCAGTCAGGGCGTCACGCTTCAGAGTCAATAAAGGAATTTTTATATTTCGACACCCATTCAAAAAGAGGAATTCTCTATAAACACAAACTCACCTGACCCTTGTGGAATAAATTCTGACTTTGGTGCTTTAATATACACAAATCTGACTTTTATAATGTGTTGAACAGCTGTTTTTTGATGTACCATCACATTTATCCCTAATTAGTCCCCTAGACACACAGCTCTCAAACACTTTGATAAATAGAGCCCTTTAGGGTCTATTTAATCGCAAGAGCAATTAATATACATAAATATATAGGTAAGTAGATCAGTTACAAAAAAATCAAGAGATGCACTTAGATGCCAAACTAAAATTCAAGAAAAGTCCTTCTTGCCTATGTCAGTCATAACAAGAATGGTGACAGCAGGGATTAGTGAGGAACCTGGAACCGACGGCAAGAACAACTGAGAGGTTTTGTTATTATGGTGAGGATGATGTAGTAGCTCCAGGTTGTCTTGTCTCAGCTTGGGGTCATCAGGCTTCTCCATGACACTTCTTTCATTTCTGTGATTGACTCCATCCATCTTGATGTTGGTCACCCTAACCATCTTCTGCCATCAGTTAGGTTCTTCTCATAAAAGATCCAAGTTTAATTCGGCATTAGCAGGATTGTGACAACGGAGAAGACACTTTTATTGAGTAGTTTTCACTGCACAGGAAAGCTAGAATGTAGCCTGCACCTTTTCGAAGGATTACTCATGAGAGTTGAAAGATCTTATTCAACTTTGGTTATCCAAGGACATGGGTTTCCCACTTTGGACAGTTCCTTTATTTTAGATGGGTCTATTGACAATACTCAACAATACTCAAAATCTCAATAATCAGAACAAAAAGAGTCTCCATACTGAAAACCTAAATGATCACCTAAGAGTAAGTGTCCAATTTCCCTGCAGCTCTGACACAGGGGAAATTAAGCAATACACGAGCCCATTCACATCAATAGGTTGCCTCCAGAGAGAGAGATGCTCTTTATAACCACTCTCCACTCTGGTCAAGACATGAGAATTCCAAACAGAGGACCCCATTTATTAACCCAGAGTGTATGAATTTTTTTTTGTATGTGAAATTGCAGACACCCTCATTTTACATGATATTGGATCTAGATTAGTTGTGTCAACTCTAAGGCTTGATGTGCAAAAACAAGTCATGGACCCTCATTGTACAGATCCGCTATAAAGCACTCATGAAAATCTTTGAGCCCGTACAGTCACTCCATACTGTATGTCTCCACTTTTTTTTGTAGCAGGTTCCACTGAATGGTTTACTATGGAGGTGTTCTCCAGAACAAAGGTCCACACAACTTTTCAGAGATGGTTGGAGGCCGTGTTCTATTAAAAATTGGAGGAGAACATGGAGAAAAGCAATTAATGAAATTACATTTTCAGATATTTTTGTGTGAGATTTCATACACCATTATTATACCATCCATATTGGCGATGTTCAAGGGGTAGGATGTATCTGCAATGCAGCCATCATGAATGTTGTAGTGGAACCAGTGAAAGTGCCCATAACCTAAGGTTCCTATGTCCACCTTTAATGCTGGTTCTCAAACCACTGGTTGAGCACCACAGCTCTAGAAGTCATTGTTTCTAGGGGAGAAAGTTGTGCCTCATGGGAGGTACCATACAGCAAAATATGGAATGGAATTTCTATAGCAGGGACTCGCCATAGTGCAGGGTCTATACACGTAGATTTGAGGTTTGCATGAGACCTTAAAATGAGCTATTCTTGATATAAAAATCATCACCCGTAAGGGTCTTGTAAATGTTTTGTATGAAATATGGTAATGGTCTCTAGGTGAAGTTTCCCTTTAAATATTATGCTGCCATAATAAACTGGTCATTCTTCTAACAGGAAAGACAGTCAACGTTGAAAAGGGAGAAGAACTGTTCCCAGCAAGGAAATAAATCAGGCGAAAGGGTAAAAATGCAAAGAGCAAACTCTGTGACGGTGGATGGACAAGGTCTCCAGGTTTGGATTCATAATTGTTGTTTACTTGAACGGTAGTCCCTGGATCTGGAACATTGATATGATTTACTGTCATGTATGTGGGATGTATTCTATTACAGAAGTTTGCATCAGATTATCATGAAACAATGGGGTTATCGCTTACCATCGCTCACCACTGCTCACCACCGCTTTACAGGACTGGGGCAATTATCGGGAATGAGCATTCCTTGGAGCACTTGCTTCTGATAATTGGCCTTGGCAATGTGCCGTCAATTATTGGGTGATCACATCTTTAATGCGGCGCGTAAAATCATTGTTTGCTGGAAGCAAGATTGTCCTCTGTATACAGGGATGTGCTGCCCTCAAGCAATGAATCTGTATGAGCACGTCCGATCTGGATGATTGCTGCATGTGGCTCGTTCCAGATAATTGACTTTATAGATTTACATGATCTTGGTTTTCACAAATTTATGGTGTATACAGAGGGACCCTGCTTATTTGGAGACCGAGAGACCTACAATCCTTGGTATCTAGGTCATTATTAGTGTTGGGCGAGCATGCACGGCCGAACACCTTTTGTACTCGAGCATCGCGATGTTTGGCACATCGCGGTGTTAAGCCGAACACCGAGTGTGCTCGAGCGCGATGCTCGAGTCTCCTCCCTGCACGTTTGTTGGCTGCTATTCAGCCAATAAACGTGTGGGAAATAGTGTATCTCACTGTAATGCCGTAGTCATGTTGGTTACTGCCACTACAGTGATTGGCTGGCCAGAACGCGTCATCGGGTGCTATATAGCACCCGATGACACGTGGTTCGGCTCAAAGTTAGGCCTCATGCACACGACAGTATTTTTTCACGGTCCGCAAAACGGGGTTCCATTGTTCCGAGATCCGTTTCCGTTTTTGTTTCCGTGTGTCTTCCTTGATTTTTGGAGGATCACCAGATATGAAGGAAAGTGAAAAAAAAATCTAAGTCAAGTTTGCCTTGCAAATGATAGGAAAAAAACGGACACGGACGCGGATGACAATCTTGTGTGCCTCCGTGTTTTTTCACGGACCCATTGACTTGAATGGGTCAACGAACCGTTGTCCGTGAAAAAAATAGGACAGGTCATATTTTTTTGACGGACTGGAAACACGGATCACGGACGCGGATGACAAACGGTGCATTATCCGAGTTTTCAACTGACCCATTGAAAGTCAATGGGTCCGCAGAAAATCACGGAAAACGGAACAACGGACACGGAACACAACAACGGTCGTGTGCATGAGGCCTTAGTCAGGGAAAGCTGCAGCAGAAGGGACGATAGTGTAGGGAGAGGAATTGTGTTTTGTTTTTTTAGGGAGTTTTAAGTGTTGAAAGGTGTTAGAGACCCAACAGTCCTTTTAAGGACTATTGTTTTATCTGGCTGCGAAATATATTAGTGCAACAAGCACTAAATTGCGTGCAATTGTTTGGCTGCTGGTGACAGCTGCGACATTACCTGCGTTACATCTCCTGTATAACGTTAGCTGCTGGTGACAGCAGTGACATTACCTGCGCAACATCTCCTGTATAACGTTTGTGCATCATAAATATCAGTGACATTCAGTTTAATTTTTTCGCCGCTGGTGACAGCGACATTACCTGCGCTACATCTCCTGTATAACATTTGCACATCCTAAATATCCGTGACATTCAGTTTAATTTATTTGCGCATACACTTACAAAACCTGCGCTACTGTACGTGTGACATACTTGCAAGCATATATACCATTTAACATGCTCAAGGCGAGCAGTAAGGGACGGGGAAGTGGCCGTGCTGCTGATGGTGCACGCAGAGGCCGTGGCCCTGGGCGCGGTGAAACTGTGCCTGCTGCGAGAGCACAAGAAACACACTCATCCACGATACCTAGATTCATGTCCCAGTTTGCAGGGCGGCGCAGGACACCACTCTTGAAGTCAGACCAGGTGGTCGGTTGGATTGCAGCAGATAATACTTCCAGTTGGTTAAGCACCACCCTGTCTTCCACAAAGTCCAGTCTCGAGTCTGGTCAACAGAATCCTCACCCTGATCCTCCTTCCTCCCACCATGGAGAGTCTTGGCAAACAAGTGATCCCACACTTGGATATTCCGTGGAGCTCTTTTCATCGCCATTCCTTGATTTGGCCCTCTCGCCAAGCCCGCTTGAAGAGAGACATGAGGAGATCATGTGCCCTGATTCCCAAACTCTTGAGCATCCACAGTCACAAGAAGATGACGGTGGGGAACGGCAATTAGTGTTTCATGAGGTGGATGATGGTGATGAGACACAGTTGCCAATAAGTCAATCGCAATTAGTGTCTCAAGAGGGTCATGATGAGGATGAGACACAGTTGTCAATAAGTGAGGTTCTTGTTAGGTCAACAAGTCAGGAGGATAACCAGAGTGAGGAAGTGGAAGAGGAAGTGGTGGATGATGAAATCACTGACGCAACCTGGGAAGGTGGCAAGCCGAGCGAGGACAGCAGTACAGAGGGGGAGGGATCCGCAGCACCGCAACAGGCTGGAAGAGGCAGTCGGGTGGTAAAAGGTAGAAGTCGGGCCACACCAAACAGGCCCACAACTGTTCCCCGGAGCACCCCCTTGCAGCAATCTCCCTTGCCAAGGGGTAGGTGTTCTGCAGTCTGGCGTTTTTTTGAGGAAAGGGCAGAAGATATTGTGCCGTACCAAAATGAGCAGGGGCGTGAACATTAGCAACCTCACCACCACCAGCATGATCCGCCACATGGCATCAAAGCACCCTAATAGGTGGGCCGAACGCCTGGGTCCACAATCAGTGTCTGCAGGTCACACCACTGCCTCCTCTTCCCCTGTGTTACGTGCTGGCCAATCGCCTGTCCAAGACGCAGGCCCGGATGCCTCCCACCCTGCACCTGGACCTTCGCAAGCACCATCAGCTAGCACATCCACTTCTGTGTCCCAGTGCAGAGTACAGATGTCCATACCCCAGGCCTTTCAACGAAAGCGCAAATACCCAGTCATCCACCCACAGGCCATAGCAGTAAATGTGCACATTTCCAAATTGCTGGCCCTGGAAATGTTGCTATTTAGGCTTGTGGATACTGAGGCTTTCCGCAGCCTGATGGCGGTGCCAGTCCGGCATTACTCAGTCCCCAGCCACCACTATTTTTCCCTGTGTGCCGTCCCCGCCTTACACCAGCATGTGTCCCGTAACATCACCCATGACCTGACCAATGCAGTTATTGGGAAGGTCCACTTAAAGGGAACCTGTCACCTGGATTTTGGGTATAGAGCTGAGGACATAAGCTGCTAGATCGCCGCTAGCACATTCGCAATATACAGTCCCCATAGCTCTCTGTATTTTTATTGTGTAAAAAAAAAGATTTTATATAAATGTAGATGTAGATGAGTCCTGTCTCCTCCATGCTTCAGAGATGAGTCCAGCGCTCTCTGACTCTGAGCCCAGCCACGCCCACTGTAAAGGAGCCCAGCACCGCCCACATCCTCTGAATCTCCTCCTTGCTCCCTGAAGTCGCAAAGCTAGAGCGCCGTAATCTCACGATACACGACTAGCGCATGCGCAGATCGTTCCCTGAGACTGATGCCAGCAGAGGGAAGGAACACAATGCAGACACTGCACATGCGCTAGCTCGCACATAGCGAGATTACGGCGCTCTAGCTTTGTGACGTCGGGGAGCAAAGAAGAGATTCGGAGTATGCGGGGCAGTGCTGGGCTCCTTCACAGTGGGCGTGACTGGGCTCCGGAAACATTAGTAACAGCTCCCTGGGCTTCTTACTTGCCTCATTTACATATATATAAAATCGTTTTTTTGACACAATAAAAGCACAGAGAGCTATGGGGGAATGGATATTGCGGATGTGCTAGCGGCGATCTAGCAGCCCATGTCATCAGCTCTATACACAAAATCCAGGTGACAAGTTCCCTTTAACGACTGACACATGGATAAGTGCATTCGGCCAGGGACGCTACATTTCCCTGACAGCACACTGGGTGAACGTTGTGGAGGCCGGGAGCGAGTCGTACCCTGGGATGGCACAGGTGCTAGGACGCCAAGGATTGCGGGCCCTACTTCCATCAGGATTCCCGCCACCAACTACATTAGTGGCTCCAACCCCCTTTTTCCACCTCCTCCTCCACTTCCACCTCTGAATTCTCATCTTGCAGCACCAGTCTGCCATCAGTCAGTAGCTGGAAGCAGTGTAGCACTGCAGTGGGGGAGCGGCAACAGCCCGTGCTGAAACTAATTTGCTTATGTGACAAACAGCACACCGGTTCAGAGCTGTGACAGGGTATAAGGGACCAGACTGAGCTGGGGCTCTTGCGATTTAACCTACAGCCAGGCATGGTTGTGTCTGATAATGGCCGTAACTTGGTGGCAGCTTTGCAGCTCGGCAAGCTCATACACATACCATGCCTAGCCCATGTGTTCAACTTAATGGTTCAGTGGTTTCTCAAAACCTACCCCAATTTTCCTGAGCTACTGGTGAAGGTGCGCCTTGTGTGTGCCCATTTCCGAAAGTCATCCATAGCTTCAGCCGGTCTGTCAAATCTGCAGCAGCGCTAGAAATTGCCAGCTCACCGACTGTTGTGCGACGTAAGCACGAACATTCACATGTTGGCCAGGCTTTGTGAGCAGCAGAGGGCAGTAGTGGAAAACCAGCTGTACCATTGTCGTCGCCTTTCCAGTCAGCTTCTGCACTTCACAAGCGACGAGTGGGCATGGATGTTTGACCTCTGTGAGGTTTTACGCAACTTTGAGGAATCAGCAGAGATGGTGAGTGGCAATGCCGCTATTATCAGCGTAACCATCCCACTTCTGTGTCTACTGAAACGCTCGCTGTTCACAATGAAGGCGGACGCTTTGCATGTGGAAGAGGTGGAAATGGGCGAAGATAGTACACAGGGTGATAACCAGACCACCCATCATCTTCTCAGCGCAAATTGGATGATGATAAGGAGGAGGAGGAGCTGGAGACGGTTACCTCCGCTACAGAGGGTAGTACCCATAGCAGGTTTATTCCATCTGTTCAGCGTGGATGGGCCGAAGAGGAGGAAGAAAATGAGGAGATTGAGTCATTCTCCTGACGAAGACAGCAAAGTCTTGTCTGTTGGGACTCTGGCACACATGGCTAACTTTTTGTTATGCTGCCTTTCCCGTGACCCTCGCGTTATACGCATTTTGGCCAACACCGATTACTGGCTGTTCACCCTTCTCGCCCCCGCTACAAAGAGAACTTCTCATCTCTCATTCCTGCGGTGGAGAGGACTAGCAAAATGGTGCAATACCAGAAGGTCCTTGTGGAAAAATTGCTCCAAAAATTTCCATCTGACAACGCTGGCAGCAGAGTACGTAGTACCTTGGGCAACCGAGGAGGGGAGATGAGGGGAACACACAGCAGTTCCAACAGAGGCAGGACAACACTCTCCAAGGCCTGGGACAGTTTCATGACACCCCGCCAGCACCCTCACCCTGATGAGCGGCCTAGTGTCACAAGAAGGGAAACGTTTTGGAAGATGAAGGAGTACGTAGCAGACCGTGTCAGCGTCCTCAGTGATTCTTCAGTGCCTTACAACTACTGGGTGTCCAAGCTGGACAAGTGGCACGAACTGGCGCTCTACGCCTTGGAGGTGCTGGCCTGCCCTGCCCTGCCACCAGCGTTTTGTCTGAGCGGGTATTTAGTGCTGCTGGTGGCATTATAACAGATAAGCGTATCCGCCTGTCAACTGAAAATGCTGACAGGTTGACTCTTATAAAAATGAACAAGGCCTGGATTGCCCCAGACTTCTCGAATCCACCAGAGCAAAGCGGCTGAACATAAAGGCACTTTAAATGTGGCTTTTTTGGTGTATTGAATACACTGTATTCCCATGCACTCCTTCCACCACAAACAAGGGTATATGGTTCAAGCTTCCTTTTCTCGTCCTCCTCCTCCATCATATCAACATGCTTATTAGTCTGCTCTCGCTCCTAATGTTTTAGAGGGTCAGCTCAGCAGCAGACCCTCACCCCTAATGTTTTTGATGGTCAGATTCGCAGTAGACTCTCACCCCTATTTTTTTAGATGTTCAGCTCAGCAGCAGACCCTCATCCCTAAATTTTTAGATGGTCAGATCAGCAGCAGGCCCCTGCCCCTAATGTTTTAGATTGTCAGATCAGCAGCAGGCCCTCGCCCATAATGTTTTAGATGGTCAGCTCAGCAGCAGACCCTCACCCCTATTGTTTTAGGTGGTCAGATCAGCATCAGATCCTCACCCCTAAATCTTTAGATGGTCAGCTCAGGAGCAGACCCTCACCCCTAATTTTTTATATGGTCAGCTCAGCAGCAGACCCTCACCCCTAATTTTTTAGATGGTCAAGTCAGTAGCAGGCCCCTGCCCCTAATGTTTTAGATGGTCAGCTCAGCAGCAGACCCTCATTCCTAATGTTTTAGATGGTCAGATCAGCAGCAGACCCTCACCCCTAATTTTTTAAAAAGGTCAGCTCAGCTGCAGACCCTGAACCCTAATGTTTTAGATGGTCAGATCATCAGCAGATCCTCACCCCTAATTTTTTTAGATGGTCAGCTCAGCAGCAGCCCCTTGCCCCTAATTTTTTGGGTCAGATCAGCAGCAGGCCCTCGCCCCTAATGTTTTAGATGGTCAGATCAGCAGCAGGCCCTTGCACCTAATACTGTATTTTAGATGGTCATATCAGCAGAAGACCCTCACCCCTAATTTTTTAGATGATCAGCTCAGGAGCAGACCCTGAACCCTAATGTTTTAGATGGTCAGATCATCAGCAGACCCTCACCCCTAATTTTTAGATGTTCAGCTCAGCAGCAGACCCTCGCCCCTAATTTTTTAGATGGTCAGCTAAGCAGCAGACCATCACCCCTAATGTTTTAGATGGTCAGATCAGCAGCAGGCCCTTGCCCCTAATGTTTTAGATGGTCAGCTCAGCAACAGCCCTTGCCCCTAATTTTTTAGATGGTCAGCTCAACAGCAGACCCTCAGCCCTTTTGTTTTAGATGGTTAGATCAGCAGCAGGCCCTTGCCCTAATGTTTTAGATGGTCAGCTCAGCAGCAGGCCCTTGCCCTAATGTTTTAGATGGTCAGCTCAGCAGCAGACCCTCACCCCTAATGTTTTAGATGGTCAGATCAGCAGCAGGCCCTTGCCCCTAATGTTTTAGAAGGTCAGATCAGCAGCAGGTGCTGGCCTAATTTTAAAAGGACAGCTCAGCAGCAGACCCTGAACCCTAATGTTTTAGATGGTCAGATCATCAGCAGACCCTCACCCCTAATTTTTTTAGATGGTCAGCTCAGCAGCAGACCCTTGCCCCTAATTTCTTTAGATGGTCAGCTCAGCAGCAGCCCCTCAGCCCCTATGTTTTAGATGGTCAGATCAGCAGCAGGCCCTCGCCCCTAATGTTTTAGATGGTCAGCTCAGCAGCAGACCCTCACCCATAATTTTTTAGATGGTCAGCTCAGCAGCAGACCCTGAACCCTAATGTTTTAGATTGTCAGATCATCGGCAGACCCTCACCCCTAATGTTTTAGATGGCCAGCTCAGCAGCATACCTTCACTCAGCAGTTCCAACAGAGGCAGGGCAACACTCTCCAAGGCCTGAGACAGTTTCATGACACCCCGCCAGCACCCTCACCCTGATGAGCGGCCTAGTGTCACAAGAAGGGAAACGTTTTGGAAGATGGTGAAGGAGTACGTAGCAGACCGTGACAGCGTCCTCAGTGATTCTTCAGTGTCTTTCAACTACTGGGTGTCCAAGCTGGACAAGTGGCAAGAACTGGCGCTCTACGCCTTGGAGGTGCTGGCCTGCACTGCCGCCAGCGTTTTGTCAGAGCGGGTATTTAGTGCTGCTGGGGGCATAATAACTGATAAGCGTATCCGCCTGTCAACTGAAAATGCTGACAGGTTGACTCTTATAAAAATGAACAAGGCCTGGATTGCCCCAGACTTCTCGAATCCACCAGAGCAAAGCGGCTGAACATAAAGGCACCTTAAATGTGGCTTTTTTGGTGTATTGAATACACTGTATTCCCATGCACTTCTTCTACCACAAACAAGGGTATATGGTTCAAGCTTCCTTTTCTCGTCCTCCTCCTCCATCATATCAACATGCTTATTAGTCTGCTCTCGCTCCTAATGTTTTAGAGGGCCACCAGCAGGCCCTAGCCCATAATGTTTTAGATGGTCAGATCGGCAGCAGGCCCTCACCCAAAATGTTTTAGAGGTTCAGCTCAGCAGCAGACCCTCACCCCTAATTCTTTAGATGGTCAGATCAGCAGCAGGCCCTCGCCGCTAATGTTTCAGATGGTCAGATCAGCGTCAGACCCTCACCCCAAATGTTTTAGATGGTCAAATCCGCAGTAGACTCTCATCCCTATTTTTTTAGATGGTCAGCTCAGCAGCAGGCCCTCATCCCTAATGTTTTAGATGATCAGATCAGCAGCAGACCTTCAGCCCTTTTGTTTTTTGACGGTTAGATCAGCAGCAGGCCCTTGCCCTAATGTTTTAGATGGTCAGCTCAGCATCAGACCCTCACCCCTAATTTTTTAGATGGTCAGCTCAGCAGCAGACCCTCGCCCCTAATTTCTTAGATGGTCAGCTCAGCAGCAAACCCTCACCCCTAATGTTTTAGATGGTCAGATCAGCAGCAGGCCCTTGCCCCTAATGTTTTAGATGGTCAGATCAGCAGCAGACCCTCACCCCTAATTTTTTTAAAAGGTCAGCTCAGCAGCAGACCCTGAACCCTAATGTTTTAGATGGTCAGATCATCAGCAGACCCTCACCCCTAATTTTTTTAGATGGTCAGCTCAGCAGCAGACCCTTGCCCCTAATTATTTTAGATGGTCAGCTCAGCAGCAGCCCTTCAGCCCCTATGTTTTAGATGGTCAGATCATCAGCAGACCCTCACCCATAATTTTTTAGATGGTCAGCTCAGCAGCAGACCCTGAACCCTAATGTTTTAGATGGTCAGATCAGCAGCAGGCCCTCACCTCTAATGTTTTAGAGGGTCAGCTCAGCAGAATTCCCTCACCCCTAATTTTTTAGATGGTCAGATCAGCAGCAGGCCCTCATTCCTAATGTTTTAGAGGGTCACTAGCAGGCCCTTGATCCTATGGTTTTTGAGGGTCACCAGCAGGCCATTGTTCAAGGGTGTGTATGATGCCCTCTTTTATGTGTAATAAAGGGTGAATTGGAGTGCCGGTTCCTTGTAAGTTTTGGCAGCCCTTTCACTTAATGCATAGGCTTTATGAGTGTAGAAGTCCCACTACCTGAACAATTGTACCACAATGTGAATGAGGCCCTTCATTATGTGATATACAGGTTGTATCGGAGTGCCTCTTCCTTGTAATTTTTGGCAGCATTTGCACTTTATATACAAGTAAATATACAGGAAAGAATGTTTCCTAACAATTTTTCCTCTAAAATCGATTTTATCTTCTGTTTTGTGCATATTATTGTCAGTCTGTAAAAGTGGCGTACTACTCGGACAACATTGTTCCCAACAGCGACCTGGGACTCCAAGATGCATCCAGACATCCTCCTCATGCTGTTCCCGAACCATTTCAGTGGTGTTTCCATCAATTTCTGACCTTTTCCTATGAACCAGACACCCTCCCCTCTTCAGAGCAGGGGGTGCCTGGTTTAATGCTCGGGTTCTCCCATTGACCTTCATTGTGCTCATCCCAAAGTGTTCTATTCGAGCACCAGAGCACCCGAGCACTTTGGTGCTCAATCAACAGTAGTCATTATTATTATATCTGTACTGTAGGGGTCTGATACCCCGCACACACACTGATCAACTGTTTCAAGCAGCCACCAGTGGCAAAAGAAGAAATTCTGTCCACTGTGAAGTGGCCATGGCGGGGTAATGCAACTCAAATGTATAGGGGCTGAGCTGCGGTATCCCACTGCAAGAAACTACACAGTAGATGAAGCCTTCTGTCCATTGTGTAGTCTCCAACACCAGCATCAGATGATTGATAAGGGTGCCGGATGTCATAATTATTCGAAGTGAGAAGTAATGTATATAAAGTGAGCAATAAACCACCAAAATATTGTGCCCTAGAGTATTCATAGTTTATAACTACTAGAATTATATTTTTTTTGCGTCACTTAGAACATGTTTCCTTCTAACAGCACACCATGTGGTTCGGAGTGGTACTGCAAGTAATATTTATCAATGTTAACACTCCTCTGTTCTGATTGCAGCCTATAGTATACTGCAATGTGTAATCTAGCAATCTGAATTATCTATTTCCCTGATTGTTTATATATATATATATATATATATATATATATATATATACAGTCAGGTCCATAAATATTGGGACATCGACACAATTCTAACATTTTTGGCTCTATACACCACCACAATGGATTTAAAATGAAACGAGCAAAATGTGCTTTAACTGCAGACCGTCAGCTTTAATTTGAGGGTATTTACATCCGAATCAGGTGAACGGTGTAGGAATTACAACAGTTTGCATATGTGCCTCCCACTTGTTAAGGAACCAAAAGTAATGGGAAAGAAAAATAATCATAAATCAAACTTTCACTTTTTAATACTTGGTTGCAAATCCTTTGCAGTCAATTACAGCCTGAAGTCTGGAACGCATAGACATCACCAGACGCTGGGTTTCATCCTTGGTGATGCTCTGCCAGGCCTCTACTGCAACCGTCTTCCGTTCCTGCTTGTTCTTGGGGCATTTTCCCTTCAGTTTTGTCTTCAGCAAGTGAAATGCATGCTCAATTGAATTCAGGTTAGGTGATTGACTTGGCCTTGCATAACATTCCACTTCTTTCCCTTAAAAAACTCTTCGGTTGCTTTTGCAGTATGCTTTGGGTCATTGTCCATCTGCACTGTGAAGCGCCGTCCAATGAGTTCTGAAGCATTTGGCTGAATATGAGCAGATAATATTGCCCGAAACACTTCAGAATTCATCCTGCTGCTTTTGTCAGCAGTCACATCATCAATAAATATAAGAGAACCAGTTCCATTGGCAGCCATACATGCCCACGCCATGACACTACCACCACCATGCTTCACTGATGAGGTGATATGCTTAGGATCATGAGCAGTTCCTTTCCTACTCCATACTCTTCTATTTTCTTCACTCTGGTACAAGTTGATCTTGGTCTCATCTGTCCATAGGATGTTGTTCCAGAACTGTGAAGGCTTTTTTAGATGTCGTTTGGCAAACTCTAATCTGGCCTTCCTGTTTTGTGAGGCTCACCAATGGTTTACATCTTGTGGTGAACCCTCTGTATTCACTCTGGTGAAGTCCTCTCTTGATTGTTGACTTTGACACACATACACATACCTCCTGGAGATTGTTCTTGATCTGGCCAACTGTTGTGAAGGGTGTTTTCTTCACCAGGGAAAGAATTCTTCGGTCATCCACCACAGTTGTTTTCCCTGGTCTTCCGGGTCTTTTGGTGTTGCTGAGCTCACCGATGCGTTCCTTCTTTTTAAGAATGTTCCAAACAGTTGTTTTGGCCACGCCTAATGTTTTTGCTATCTCTCTGATGGGTTTGTTTTATTTTTTTTTACCTTAAAGGGTTTCTACCACCTCATTTGGACCTAATTAGCTGTCAGACACTAGCGATCTGCTAGTGTCTGATCTACCTAACCATGCTATTCTAAGACCTTTGTGTGCAGCCGTTACACTAAAAAATCAACTTTTATTGCTATGCAAATGAGCCTCTAGGTGCTATGGGGGCATCTTTTCAGCACCTAGAGGCTCCGTCTACTCACCCTGTATTCTACTCACCCTGTATTCCGCCCCGCTCGTCCCTCCAGCCCGCCCATCTCTAGATTGCCAGCCTCCATCTCATCCATCAGCCTTATTCTCGCGCCTGCGCCGTGTGCGTCTGTATTCGACGCAGGCGCAGTGACTGTCTGACCGGCCGGGCGTCGTCTGTTCGGGAGCGGTCAGACAGTCACTGCGCCTGCGCCGAATACAGACGCACGCGGCTCAGGCGCGAGAATAAGGCTGATGGATGAGATGGAGGCTGGCAATCTAGAGATGGGCGGGCTGGAGGGACGATCGGGGCAGAATACAGGGTGAGTAGACGGAGCCTCTAGGTGCTGAAAAGACGCCCCCATAGCACCTAGAGGTTCATTTGCATAGCAATAAAAGTTGGTTTTTTAGTGTAACGGCTGCACACAAAGGTCTTAGAATAGCATGGTTAGGTAGATCAGACACTAGCAGATCTCTAGTGTCTGACAGCTAATTAGGTCCAAATGAGGTGGTAGAAACCCTTTAATGATGGCTTTCTTCATTGATAGTGACAGCTTTTTGGATCTCATCTTGAGAGTTGACAGCAACAGATTCCAAATGCAAATAGCACACTTGAAATAAACTCTGGACCTTTTATCTGCTCATTGTAATTGGGATAATGAGGGAATAACACACATCTGGCCATGGAACAGCTGAGAAGCCAATTGTCCCATTACTTTTGGTTCCTTAACAAGTGAGAGGAACATATGCAAACTGCTGTAATTCCTGCACCGTTCACATGATTTGGATGTAAATACCATCAAATTAAAGCTGACAGTCTGCAGGTAAAGCACATCTTGTTCGTTTCACTTTAAATCCATTGTGGTGGTGTATTGAGCCAAAAATGTTAGAATTGTGTTGATGTCCCAATATTTATGGACCTGACTGTATATATATATACACACTGCCTGTCCAAAAAAAAAAAGTCGCCACCAAAAAAAAGCCTTTAGCTTTGATTACGGCACGCATTCGCCGTGGCATTGTTTCGATAAGTTTCTGCAATGTCGCAAGATTTATTTCCATCCAGTGTTGCATTAATTTTTCACCAAGATCTTGCATTGATGATGGTAGAGTTTGACCGCTGCGCAAAGCCTTCTCCAGCACATCCCAAAGATTCTCAATGGGGTTTAGGTCTGGGCTCTGTGGTGGCCAATCCATGTGTGAAAATGATGTCTCATGCTCCCTGAACCACTCTTTCACAATTTGAGCCTGATGAATCCTGGCATTGTCATCTTGGAATATACCTGTGTCATCAGGGAAGAACAAATCAATTGATGGAATAACCTGGTCATTCAGTATGTTCAGGTAGTCAGCTGACCTTATTCTTGGAGCACATACTGTTGCTGAACCTCAACCTGACCAACTGCAGCAACCCCAGATCATAGCCCTGCCCCCACAGGCTTGTACAGTAGGCAATAGGCATGATGGGTGCATCACTTCATCTGCCTCTCTTCTTACCCTGAGGCGCCCATCACTCTGGAACAGGGTAAATCTGGACTCATCAGACCACATGACCTTCTTCCATTGCTCCAGAGTCCAATCTTTATGCTCCCTAGCAAATTGAAGCCTTTTTGCTGGTTTGCCTCACTGATTAGTGGTTTTCTTATGGCTACACAGCTGTTCAGTCCCAATCCCTTGAGTTCCCTTCGCATTGTGTATGTGGAAATTGTCTTACTTTCACTATTAAACATAGCCCTGAGTTCTACTGTTGTTTTTCTTCGATTTGATTTTACCAAACGTTTAAGTGATCGCCGATCACTATTATTCAGGATTTTTTTCCCGCTACATTTCTTCCTCGAATACAATGGATCCCCACTATCCTTCCAGTTTTTAATAATGCGTTGGACAGTTCTTAACCCAATTTTAGTAGTTTTTGCAATCTCCTTAGATGTTTTCTCTGCTTGATGCATGCCAATGATTTGACCCTTCCCAAACAAACTAACATCTTTTCCACGACCACGAGATGTGTCTCTCATTGCACCAGTTGGGGTTAAATAACTTGTTGCCAGCTGAAAGATAATCGCCCATGGAGTAATTATCCAATAGGAGACTCAGAACTATTTGCTTAGTTAAATCCAGGTGGCAACAGTTTTTTTTAGACAGGCAGTGTATATTCATGTCTGTATTTCTCAGTGTCAATGGGAAGTGGAGGGAGTTAAATAGCTATGGTCTCTATAATTTTTTTTGTGTTTTTTGTATTGTTTTGTTTTTTGCCTTTACGGTGTTGAATTGTGACTGTGAATAGAGGCAAATTAAAAATGTTGACTGCTACTGAAGATTAATACTGTATGAATTACATGAATCTTCAAAGATTGACCCCTTCCCCCCCAAAAAAGGGTTAATTGTGCATCATCTCCGTGAGCACTATGATAAGTAAAGTGACATTTCCGGGTGGATTGAATACTCTTAAAAAATCTAGTCCAGGGTGAAGGATGACATATTGGATATAATAACAAATAATTGAGACATTATGATAAAAACCCACTGCTCTGCCTCAAGTGTGAGCCTCTAATTATGAGGCAATAAAATTTGATGAGTTGGCTATGTCTCCCTGGTCATTATTTGGCAATGGCATGCTAAGTACGAGGAGTTCAGAGATTTATTGCAATTAATGCCTCTTCAAAATTTTATAGCCAGTTTAAAAACTGATCTTCACCGCTCTCGTACAATTCATTGTCTTCTAATCGGTTCAGGGCTGCACGCTATGGCTTTCTCATGCTGCAGAACGGCGCTGTATCAATAACCCAGCCCTCTCCATCGGTTGATTTAGGGCAATTAGATATTTCAGAGGTGGTTTGCCCCCTATTAGTGAGAGCAGAGAGTTGCTGCAAAGAGATGCCACCAATGACATGCTTAGTCATTCATTTGAATGGTTGACATGTAAGACTCTATTTCTTCTTCCTGTGGTCCCAGTGACCCCAGTGATCTCAATTGACTGGTTTCAGTTGACTGGTTTCAAGAGCAAGAGTGGCAGTGATTAATTTGCAAGGCTTTATGATCAGAAAGGGCTATGTTGATAAAACAACGTGTTCAAAGGGCTTGTTCACCTATTGAAAGGGGTTAGGAAGACCCCACTCCTGTCCAGACCTGCTTATCTGCTCCCCACAGCTGGGTCCTAACTCACTGTCCAGCTGCCGGTGCCTTGTTTAGGTCTTCCTCTGTCAACATCTGCTTTGATGTTGCTGCAGCAAATAACTGGCTGCAGCAGTGACATGGCTCTCTTGCATCACATGACCAGTTGATATAACACAAGGGGGCCAGGGCAACGTTACAGCCAGTTATTGGCTGCATCAGTATAAAAGCAGATGTTGACAGCTTTGGGCCTGAGTGAGACAGCGGCGGCCGGGCAGCAAAGGAACTGTGACCCAAGTATGTAGGCTTCCCTTTACAGGTCTATCCATGAAAGGGGGCCTCCCCAAACCCCCCAACAGGTAAATAATCCCTTTTAATTGCTACAGCCCCTTAATTGTAATGATCATGGGGGTCTCTCCATTTATCCCCCCCCACTAATCAATAGTTGATGGATTATCTGTCAGGCAGCAAGGGAGACAGACGGAGTCTCACCTGAAGCATGTCACCACACGAAGACGTGTCTCTCATTCTCCCAGGTGGTCTCTGGCCCTCTGGCGGGACATCCCTCACCCCTCACTGGCTACGAGGGGAGGGGTGTCACTGGCCACGAGGGGAGGGGTGTCAGTGGAGCTAGTAAAAGTTTGCGCTTTACGTTCAAGCATCACTCTGTGAGATCCACTCCGGATCTTGGTACTGCTGGGAGACGGGATCCCGTCATTCCCAGCGCTGACGCTGGTCAGGGTCCCGGAACGACGGAAACCCTAGCGTCAGCTGTTGCCAGGGAACTTCTGTTGTCATGTATCCTGACTTAGACATGTGGGGGGTTCCTTCCTCTGCACACTCTCAGCCCTCACATGTGCTTCCCTGGGCTGAGGATGGAGATTGGGTGTGACCTCAGCGGTGTCATGTGATCTGTGGAGGGATATTTAAACCTGGTCTTTTCCCTCCCTCACTGCTGATTATTCAGTTACTTAACTGAATACACAACCAAATTGAGCAATGGTTAATGCTGAAATACTAGGTAACCACACTACTTATCTGATATTGGAAAAAAATATGAATCGCACTACATAAATCGCTGCGACAATGGTAACCTTGGGATAGGGGTGTCCGGGTGGCTAATACTGGGTCTCTTACAACTATCTGACACTACAATATATTGGATCCCTACAGTTGGGGGCAATGCACACCCAAAAGAGGACCCTCTAGACCTCATTACCTAAGAGTCCCTCCTTGTCCCTGCGCCGCAATAGAGACTGCCCAGCTTCGTCAAGCTACAGTGGGGGACCCTGTTACTATTCTGGTAATTTAAATAAAAATGTCCCGAAAATGTCCCAATAATGTCCCGACGCGTTTCGTTGGTAACAATCCAACTCATCAGGGGACCAATGTGAAAAATACCAATAGCTGTGACCCCGGCGGTACAGCCCTTCAAATAATTTGTGCCTGGCTGATATATATCGCCTCACATCCAGAGACCAACCTCCTGTCCTGGGGTCACATAAAACATGCAAAACATAAGGCAAACGTGTAACAGGATCAGTGCCGATCACAACAGTGGTCAAAACATACAGTGCCTCAGAGGTATACTCATCTTCTCATCCATGTATCGGTACACACAGACCGGGGCTGGCATCCTGCATGTGGGCCCACCGGTGGATTCACCTGTTCTCCTGTGGGCCAGTCCGATCCTGACTCTAGAGTATTATAGGGTTTAAAGATCTTAGGGGTCCAGATTGAGTTTCTTGAGTATAGGTCATAAGGTACTGATCAGTTAAAGAAGGGTTAAAAGACTTGTCTCAAGAAAACCCTTTTGAGTTTTGAATTACTACAAAAATCTGTCTCAAAGCACCTCAAGACAAACTGACTTTGCAGGGGGAGGTCCCTCTATGACGAGACTACCCTAAAGAAAGGGCATATGGAAAGGGACATGCCTTTTAAGACAGAGTTGACCCCTCTTTCTAGTGGAATTGGCTAATGTACAAATGAAAAATATCCCAAAATCACAGTGAAGGTAAATAATTCATACACTGTCAATGTCATATTGACCATTAGATGACCAGTAAAATATGCTAAATTCTGTAGAACTAAAAGAAAAAAGGAAATTCTTACCAAAATATATTTAAGATTTGAATGTAATAATTATGGAATTTTGTATTTTGTTGAAAGCTAGTGTATATACTGTAAAAGCATGTCCAAAAGGATATCCAGTTCCTACTGCTCATCCAAAAAATATGGGCTACTCAAGAACCCATTGATTTACCATTAATACCTTAAAGGGGTTGTTCAAAATATTTTTTATTAAATCCCACCCCACAGTGGTACCTTGGGAGAGATCTATACTTACCTTTTCCCAGCCACTCCATTCTTGATCTCTGGTTCCTGGGCTATGTTCACTGCATGCTGGTCCCTGACTGTCAACAGACTGGGTTACAAGGACCACTTCAGCCAATGACTGTCCTCACGGGTTACAGGTCTGTTAATCGCATGTCATTGGCTGAGGTCAGTCATTTGTTACAGCGCAGCATGTGACCTCAATCCTCTGAAGTTGACAAGTGGGGACCGGAAATGCGTTAAAGATAACCCTAGAGCCAGAGCATAGCAGTGGAGAGCAGGTAAGTATAAATCTCTTTATAGATACTGCTGGGGGGAATAAAAAAAAATCACAGGAAATCCCTTTATATCCAAAATCCAAAATATCACTAAATATTAAATCTAGAATTTTTCACATTTTTGTAATTCAAAAATGAAAAAAAAAAAAATGTTTGTAAATTGTTAGCCTTACGTTGTGTTTCCATGTTAAGATTTTTTAAGGTCAACCATAAATAGGTTCAAAGAAGGCAAGAAGAATCAATCTTTTCTTTATGTATCTTTCATCTATAATCCATTCTTGGTTTTGGCTTCAAAAACTGCATCAGAAAACCTAAATATGGAAACCCATCCTTAGAGACTGTATCAGAAATAGTGGGTCCAATAATGTGTCAAATTCTGACATGCTCATCAATTGGATCCAGGCTTCACAAGAGTCCAATATGTCATACAGAGTCCATAATATTTGTTAATATTACATGTATAATTGTATCTGTTTATTTTTATAATTTATAGTTTAATTTTTTTCAGAAAAACTTTAGTTTCATTGTCCTTATTAATGATTAAGAATCAGAAAAGTTTTATCTAGTAACATATCAAAGTCTAACTTGCTTTGCTTTACCTTAAAGGGGTTGTGTCATCAGAAAATGACCTATCGTTAAAATCATGTTTTAAGTTGACCATATTTTTCCAAATTTTTGGTGAGTTCTTTTTTTTCATTGTTACTGTCTATATTTAAAAAAACAAAAACAAAAAAAAGGATATACTCCTGCAGAGTTCTCCTTTGAGAGCAGCTACATGGGCCATAGACACAATGGACAGGAGGGAACCTCATTGGGTTCTATGGGAGAGTGTTCTAGGCATGCTCTGTGACCTGTGCAGAGGTCATGACATAGAGGTGTTACTTGGCATTGTAATTCTTCCTGTGGTGATAATGAAAATAGCTACTGAACAAGAAATCATGAATTACCATTAAACCTACTGGCCAGTATGGACATTGCTGGATTACATACATTTTTTAATACAGATAAAAATATTTTTAAAATATGTTTAATATAAAAACATGATTTAAACAATAGGGCATTTTGAATAGGGCATCTGATTACACATTCCTTTGAAATATATCCCCCCAGAATAATGTATTTTATTTTATTATATTATTTTTGTAATTTGTATTTCTGTAATAAAATAAATGAAAGATTAAAAAACATAAAATGATCTGTAAATTGTTAGTCTTTATTAATGATAAAGCAATGATCTGGGAAGAGGTTTAAATTGCCGCTCAACATAAAATACTGCAGTAAATGAGGGGAAAAATTGATACAAAAACCCATCATCATCGTCATATACCAGTTAATTCAATTCCCAGCTGTAAAATGAGAATATGATAGAACTTCTCGCCAGTACTGTATGTTAGGTTAGGCTGTGATCATGTGAATTTCTTCTTTTTCTGTTATTATTAATCATACTTAAGCACATTCATCTTATTCCATTCTAGTTAACCAGAATAATGATCATGATTATTACTTCTAATTAGAGGAAGTAATAGATCATGTATAACCTTAGGATGAGGCTCATTAATTAACCTGAGTCCATAGGGACACGGGCTAAGCACTTTATCTTTGCCATGTTAAGTTTAGTTTATCCTTCTCTACAATAGATGGTTTTATGGCTATGGAAATTGAAATAAATAACTAAAATTGATGAAATATGAAAGAAACCGGGATGTCAATACCTTCGTAATATGCAAGAGGGCGATCCGTGAAATGTTTAATCAATTTTAATTAGTTCCAGTATTATATTAAGCAGGAGTGAATGTATTACTTATATGTTTGACAACTGCAATTATTATTACACATAACGCTTTGTATTTCAATGAGCTTAATCGTTGCTGCTTTGTTTTGCATCTAAATTTCATTTATTTATTTTGTAAATGTATTTTTTTTATAAACATACAAACCATTTAATTAATTTCAGTAAGCAACGTAATATGTGCTTTCATATATGGGTCCCATTGACAGAGTTTGTTACTTTGTATTTTTAGATTTCTTTAAATTCTTTATTTCAAAAGTTAAAGGGAATACAGTATGTAGGCAGACAGTAGGAATTGTATTGGAGGGAGTGTATATCTCACCCGGAAATTTAAGCTGGGCGAGATATTAAAAGCTGAGTAATGTTGTTTTGTTCAGGAGCCTAGTTGCTGAGCTGTTAGTAAATGGTAAAATCAGGGCCGGCTTGGTTGGAGTGGTGAATAGGTGGTGGTCGGATTCACCACTCCCACTCCATTACAGAGAGTGGGGGAGACTCAGCCCGTTTAGATGAGGAAAGAGTGCTTCATTACAGGTACATAAAAGTCTGAGGGAACCAGCAGTGTCTCTCTGCAAACATCCCAGCTGAGAGACACCAGCAGCCTACAGGCTGGTAACAGAGCCGAGTGTTACCATACCCTGGGAGCGTGAGGCAGAGGCCTTAGTCATTATACCAGCAGAGCCAGGTGAATGTGTTTTGGTGTTATTTCTGTTTAGCCGAACCAGGCGAATGTGTTTTGGTTTTATTTCTGTTGTCTTGCTGAATCCCTGTGGAGCTGAAATAAATCTCTACATTGCTGCATTGGGACTGTTGCATCTGTGTCACCACCACGCTGCCCTACCTCGCTTCAGAACATTACAAGTGGTGGAGGATGCGTGCATTGCAGAGCAGTTGCCAATAGCTATGGCGCGACACGTAAGGACGCTAAAGATTTTCCTCAGCGACTACAAGGGCGGCTTTGCCTGTGGATCGGTGGGTCCACGAAAACCTCTGCGATCACTCCCGAGAGCATTGTCTGTGGATCGGCGGGTCCACAAAAACTTTGCGATCACTCTGGAGAGCATTGCCTGTGGATCGGCAGGTCCACAAAAAACTCTGCAGCTACTCCGAGGAGCACTGTCTATGGACCGGCGGGTTCACAAAGATTCTGGTAGGAGTTATATGGTGTACTGTTGATGTCCTGGGTGAAGTCCCTATCGACCATGCAGTCACAAACTCGCCCTATAAAGGAAGTGGTAAAAACTCTGGGGCAGGCCAAAGAACAGGGCTTGGAGCAGCAGCGAGAGTCCCAGAAACAAACCACACGTCTAATGCTGGAACAAATGGATTTGTTAAAAGAGTTGGTGTTGGCACGTTCTGAGACCTACTTAGGGAGAGGCCCTGCGAGCTGGGGTGCCAGGGAGGCCGTGCAACACTCCCTCCAAAAAATGACTCACGGGCATGATGTTGAGACTTACCTTACCATCTTTGAGAGGGCAGCCCAAAGGGAGAAACTCCCCAAGGAAGACTGGGTTGCGGTACTGGCACCCTATCTGATCGGGGAACCCCAGAAAGCCTATTATGACCTCAGTGAACAAGATGTCTGAGATTATGCAAAATTGCGAGTAGAAATTCTCGCTCGGTTTGGGGTCACAGCAGCAGTACAGGCTAGAAGAGTCAGGGCTTGGGCATACCAGTCAGACCGGCTGCCTTGATCCCAAATGTATGATCTTTTCCATCTGGTAAAGAATGGCTGGAACCAGATGTCTGCACTCCAGCACAGATTGTTGAGAGGGTGGTCATTGACCTTTTTTCCAGGGCCCTCCCCAGTAGTGAACTAGTGGAGAGGTTTTTTGCCACAGAGGGAAACCTCCAGGAGGGGCCCACCAACTTGGGATCCTCTGGGAACTGTAGGGCTCTGATTGGCAAACAACGTCCTTTGGTAAAAGGGGATGACAAAGAATCCCCAGGTCCCAGGAGATACTCCATGGTTAGGAGACCAGAGCAGGTCCAGTGTTGGAGGTGCCAGGATTTTGGTCACGTCATGGCCCACGGAGCCTATGGACTGTAACTACAGCCGACGCCAATCCCTGTTTGCAGCACCATCGTGTCTGGCTACCATGGGCCTAGAGACTGAGCCACAAGTGTGCAAACTTGTTGTGAACGGCTGCCAGGTCACATCTTTGGTAGACTTGTGTAGTTTAGTGACCTTAGTGCATGCCAGCCTTGTACACGGAACCTGTGTCCCGGATTTATTTGTGAATGTAATGTGTATTCATGGTGACACCCAAAGGTATTTTGTCACCCTTGCAAAAATTGAGATGCCACAGGAAACAGTAGAATATTAAGTTGGGGTGGTAAAAACCCTTATGCATAGTGTAATTGTGGGGTGGGATTTCCCTCTGTTTTGGGCATTATGGAAAAATGGGTCTGTAGAAGAGAGAGATCAGGATCCTCCACCAGACGATAATGTTAAGACCGGTCCCAAGGGAGAGGACGAGATGTCTCCACTACAGGTCTTAGCGGAGGAAGATGATGTTGACCCCACCACCCGAGAAATACCCTACGAGTTGGAGGGAACCCTTGATAAATTTGGTACCGCCCAACTGAAGGATGATACCCTTAAACATGCCAAGGAAAATGTGGTGGTTATTAATGGCGTTCTCCAAAGTCCAGGGGCTGATCAGCAATTTCCTCACTTTGCTATGAATAATAATCTCCCTCAGTCCTATAGATGCAAAATACTCGAGATGGCACAAAGCCATGTTTTAGGGAGACACCTGGGAACCGAGAAGACCCAAGAAAGGGTTCTCCTGAGTTTTTTTTGGATGGGGGTCTACCGGGAAGTCCTGCCCGATATGCCAGATAACGGCACCTGTGAAGCATTTTCGCAGTCCCCTGATACACCTCCCTATCATCAAGATACCCTTCGAGAGGTTAGGGATGGATTTAATAGGGCCTTTTGCCACACGATATCCGGAAGAAGTTCCCTTGAGAAATACAGCTTTTAAGAGTATTGCACGTGAGTTGTTCTTTATGTTCTCTAGGACGGGAATCCCAAAAGAAATCCTGACCGACCAAGTCACCCCATTTATGTCCAGGGTAATGAAGGAACTGTGCCGGTTGTTGAAAGTGACGCAAATACGTACCTCAGTGTATCATCCTCAAATGGATGGGTTAGTCGAGAGATTTAATAAGACCCTAAAGCATATGCGAAAAAGGGTAGTGGAATAAGACGGTTGCGACTGTCTCCTCCCATACCTGATGTTCCCCATACAGAAGGTGCCGCAGGCTTCTACAGGTTTCTCACCTTTTGAGCTGGTTTATGGTCGACACCCAAGGGGATTGTTAGACGTGGCAAAAGAAACCTGGGAAGCTGAGGCCACCCACTATAAAAGTGTTATTGAACACGTGGTGCAAATGCAGGATCCTATCGAAAAGGTTTTGTCCATTGTTAGAGAGCACCTGCAAAAGACGGAAGAGGCGCAACATAGAGTATATAACAGCGTAGAGTATATAACAGGGCAGCGAAAATTAGACAGTTCAATCCAGGCGACAGGGTGTTAGTCTTGGTGCCAACAGTCGAAAGTAAGTTCTTGGCAAAGTGGCAATGAGGTAGTAGAGAAGGTCGGAGAAATAAATTATAAGGTACATCAACCAGGAAGACGTAAACAATACCAAGTGTATCATGTAAATTTTATAAAACATTGGAATGACAGGGAGGCCTTGGTCGCTGCCAGTCCCAAGATTTGTAGGTCACCACATCCAGCTCCCACAATTAAAATAGGAGAAACCCTCTCAGAGACCAAACAGCAGGAAGTAAAACAGTTCCTGCAGAGGAATAAAAGGAAGTTCTCGGACCTGCCCGGGAGGACCCACCTAGTAAAACATGATACTGTCACTGAGCCAGGAAAAAACGTAAACCTGAAACCCTATAGAATACCAGAAGCCCGTCGGGAAGCAGTCTCAATCGAAGTGAAACGTATGCTATAATTGGGGATAATGGAAGAGTCACAAAGTGGGTGGTCCAGCCCGATAGTGTTGATTCCCAAACCAAATGGGATGTGGCGATTTTGCAATGACTTTAGGGAGCTAAATGAAATCTCTGAATTTGATGCATATCCCATGCCCAGAGTCAACAAATTGATCGATAAACTAGGCAGGGCCAGATATATGACGACTCTGGATCTGACCAAAGGGTATTGGCAAATTCCCTTAACAGATAGAGCCAAGGAATAAATGGATTTTTCTACCCCAGAAGGTTTGTTCCACTACATGCAGAAAAGTATGCAGTGGGACTGGAAGAAGCCAAATACCTAGGATATGTTATAGGCAGTGGTATAATTAAGCCCCAAGTGGAGAAAGTGGAGGCGATACAGAATTGGCTGAGGCCAGTAACTAAAAAAACAAGTGGCAGCCTTCATAGGGATCACTGGATACTACCAGAGGTTTGTACCTAATTTTTGGACAATAGCAGCACCCTTGACGGACTTGACAAAAGGAACAAAGTCCGTAATGGTGTCTTGGTCCCCAGAAGCTGAGAAATCGGCTCTGTGTGAACGACCGGTGTTGGTGGCACCGGATTTCCACCAAGGAGTTCTTAGTACAGGCGGACGCCTCTGACACTAGACTGGGGGCAGTACTATCCCAAATGGTAAACAGTGAAGAACACCCAGTATTATATTTAAGCAGGAAGTTGATGCCGGCGGAGAAGAACTACGCAATTGTAGAGCGCAAATGCTTAGCAATAAAGTGGGAATTAGAATCCTTGAAATATTACCTGCTAGGAAATGTAAACTAAAGTCTGACCATGCCCCACTAGTTTGGATTAAGCTTAATAAGGAAAAGAATGCCAGGATTACAAGATGATTTCTCGAGCTACAGAATTTAAATTTTTCCCTAGAACATAGATCAGGGAAGTCACAGGGCAATGCAGATACGCTGTCAAGAATCCATTGCATGGTGGCTCAAAGGGCCCAGACCTATGGTCTGGTGAAGAGGTGGAAGATATGTAGGCAGACAGCAGGAATTGTATTGGAGGGAGTGTATATCTCACCCGGAAAGTTAAGCTGGGCGAGATATTAAAAGCTGGGTAATGTTGTTTTGTTCAGGAGCCTAGTTGCTGAACTGTTGGTAAATGGTAAAATCAGAGCCGGCTTGGTTGGAGTGGTGAATAGGTGGTGGTGGGATTCACCACTCCCACTCCCACTTCATTACAGAGAATGAGGGAGACTCAGCCTGTTCAGCTGAGGAAAGAGTCCCTCATTACAGGTATATAAAAGTCTGAGGGAACCGGCAGTGTCTCTCTGCAAACAACCTAGCTGAGAGACACCACCAGTCTACAGGCTGGTAACAAAGCCGAGTGTTACCATACCCTGGGAGCGTGAGGCAGAGGCCTAAGTCATTATACCAGCCGAGCCAGGTGAATGTGTTTTGGTGTTATTTCTATTTAGCCGAACATTTATTTCTGTTGTCTTGCTGAATCCCTGTGGAGCTGAAATAAATCTCTACCTTACTGCATTGGGGCTGTTGCGTCTGTGTCACCACCATTACAAGTACCGTCAACATTTTTTTCATCACATATTAACAGCTTGTATGTTAAACAATTAAAGGAGTTTTTTTTTTTTTTTATTAAGTGAAAAGTAATGTCCCATTGATTCCCAACCACTCTCGTGCTGATGCTTTTTGGTTCTCCTACTGGTCTCTGTAATTTCTGGTCCCTCCTGACATAGAAATTTGACCACTTAACCCATTCAGTTGGGGCAGCACCATAACATGATCAGCAGGAGTTTGGTGAGGTATTAACTTTAAAAATATTTTAAAGCATGAGTCTTTTCTTTTGTTTGACTAGTAATAAAAGTAATACTAGTAGTAATAATAGTTTGACAACACCTTTAAAGTTTAGATCATTAATACAGTACAGAAGTTAATAAGCATAGACAATTCATTGGAAGCAAATCTGAGACCATTCACATCTAACATTCAAGACTCTCATCCTTTATACTCTTGAAGCAGAAAAGCTGTGCTTTTATTCAGCAGTCAATGATATTTTGGCCAAAAAATAAGTATTCCCTATCATCTAAGTTTTTTTTTTTTTTTTTGCTGAATGGTGTTCTCTAACAAAAATTGCAAAAGTTTTTGGCACATGTGATGATAAACGGATAGTAACTTAAATTAAAAAATCTATTAATTATATGATTATTATTATAAATTATTTCATTATTATTATTATTTATGTGAATTTCCTTTTAATTATTCTAGATTACACCAGTTACAGGAACACATCCTCTACTCATCTTTGTAAATCCAAAAAGTGGTGGAAAACAAGGTGAAAGGTCTGTAAATTCCTAAACTTATCACACCAACTTTTGTCTTTAAAGGGGTTCTTCAGGAAACAAGCAATTTGTCCTAGAATGTGACTTCCAAGGTCAAAGCGTCAATGGAGAGGAAGGGACCAAAACACAAACCAGAAAGCAGGCTCAAATTAACAGCCAGAGTCAGAACCAGAGAGGAGTCGCAGTAGCCAAAACAGTCAGACAGAAGCAAAGTCAAGTTGTGCCAAAAGGTCTAGGTCCAGGAGTCCATAGAAGCAGGAAGCTGGTGAAGTAGGAGATCAAAATATTCATAGGCAACTGTGGCCAGCAGTTTCCTGTTTTAAATAGGGCGCTTTCTGTTCACATGAGACTCCTGAGTCATGTGACCCGTGTGACATAATTGCGCCGGACGTGCCGGTGCTTCGATTGGCCTGCGCTCGTACCCAAAGACCCAACCTTGTTGCCAAACAACAATGTCAGTAGCACTGCAGGGAGGAGACTGAGACCAATGTGGGAGTGTGTGATCCTGTCTGCGATATGCCGTTATGTCTGAGCAGCCTGACAGGAGCAGGGAGCAGGATCATATCATCACCATCTTGTAGAGCAGAGTGGAGGCAGCCCATCCTAGTCACATTTATGGACAGGTTGCTGGAGGCTGTTATTATACCATTCCCAGAAAACTCCATTAAGAACTAAAAGTAAATAATCACTGAAATGAACTTAAAGGAACACTGAAGAAAAAATTCACAAAACAGATAAAATATTACAGCTCTTCCTCCCTTTATATTCTCCTCTCCATTGATCATATATTATCTTGTTTTGCAATTATAACTAGGGTTGAGCGAATAGAACTATCTAAAGTGGACTTTGATCTGAATTTCAGGGGAAATTCGATTATCACGAAGCCAAATTTCCTTGTGCTTCGTGGTAACAAATAAATTTTCCATGAAATGGCGTTAAAAAAAATAATACTCACTTCATCCATTTGAGCACGAAGAGACCTCCGTGGCTATCTTGATTGAAGATCCTGTGAGAAATCTTGTGTGCTGTGACATATGACGTCATCACGTCAGCCAGCGTGATGAATTGAATTTTTGTAAACTTCGCTCAACACTAGTTATAACACATAATTTTTTTTTATTTATGTGTCCCAGGAGATCAACCATGTCCCCTCCTCCTCCTCATTGTCCTATATCTGGCTGTAAGGCTACTGACTATAGGAGGAGACCCCGCCCTCTGTCTGAAGATGGGCAAAATGTTTCTTAAGCCCTGTACCCCAGCAATTCACCAGCTGAAAATGAATGATATCAGCAGGAGGTTAAGCCCTATGTTCTCTGCAGGATTTCTACAAGACTGTTCGTAGAATCGTAGTCCACAAAATTGTCTTCATGTTCCTGATACAAACACTGGAGCAAGATTATCATTAACATTTTAACTTTGATTGTTTTTTCTAGGATTAGTGTTCCTTTAATCAGAAATAATCACTTAAATGTGGTTGTTAAATTTAAAAAAGCAACTTGGATTGAGATGAGAGAATTTTGGCCCTCCAATAATTTTTTTTTTTTAATGCAAATAAATTTGACTTGAATAGAAAGTGCTCTGATTACCTAGAGAAGTTAGTCTCTCTCTCTCTCTTACTTTCTGAGTCCTCACAATTGACTTCAATAGATTCAGAACTTTTTGAAAAATAATTTCCAAATGCTAGATTGGCTCATCTTTTTAGATATTTATAAAGGCCCGTATAACTCTGTTGACCATTGCCTATGGAACACACGTAGAGCTCATCTAGAGTATTACGTATGCTCATACCTTGTAACCCCATTTTAGGTGATTGTGAAGCCATATACCCATTAGACAACTGCCCGTAGAACGTACAGGGCGTTTAGAAAGTTTTCAGACCCTTTCACCTTTTCCATATTTTATGTTGCAGGATTTTGGGTAAAATAAAAAAAAATCAAGTCGTCCCTCATCAATCTTTACTTAACACCCCATCAAAAGAAAGTGAAAACAGAATTTTAGAAATGTTTTCAAATGTATTAAAAAGGAAAAACTAAAATTTGGCATGGACATAAGTATTCATACCCTTTACTATGACACTTTATAATAATTTAGCTCTGGGGGCCACCCATTTCTCTTGATCATTTTTTAGATGTTTCTACACCTTGATTGGAGTCACCTGTTGTAAATTTAGTGTCATGGTGTCATGTTCTAGGGGGTCAACAGAACCCTTGAGCTTATCACGAGCATAGAAAAACCAGGCCAACGGATCAGAGAAGACAAAACAAGTCTTTATTAAACATGACCAAACTTGAAAGACATAATCCTAGACAAACAGGTAAGGTAAACAGTGGCAGAAGGATCACTACTTGACCAAGTGCACCGATTTGGCATGGGGCCAAACCCTAAGGGCATTGTCTAAGTGAGCCCTCGATCTTCACAGTATCCCTGATAGTAGGGATAGACTTTCCAGAGAGTTCACCAGGTCACTACCTCCTGGCATGGTCCCGGTGCACCTGGATGAAACCTGCAAGGTAACCAACGCTGGTGCATAGCACCAATGGTCCAGTCACAAAAACAAAACAGGAACTGGAACCCAAACAACCAGGAACATAGGACACAGTTCAGACATGAACCACATGCTGAACAGAATAAGGCGAACACAGGCAGACAACGACAGATGCCTGGAACAGATGCATGGCTGTCACAGACAAAGCTGCTCAGACATAAGACAGGCAGATGCCTGTACCCCATGCGGAACAGATGCATGGCTGTCACAGACAAAGCTGCTCAGACATAAGACAGGCAGATGCCTGTACCCCATGCGGAACAGATGCATGGCTGTCACAGACAAAGCTGCTCAGACATAAGACAGGCAGATGCCTGTACCCCATGCGGAACAGATGCATGGCGGTCACAGACAGAGCTGCACGAACAATACACCAGAACCCATGAGGGACCGATGCATGGTAATATCAATGAATTACCAGGTGACCACACAGATCAGGTTAGAATGGCAAAGACTCAGGTCTGGAGTATACACCCTGCACACAGCCAAGCTGGAGACAGATTGCCTCAGGCACACAGCTCACAGGTCTATATAGTAGGTTAATTAGAGCACCTGACCACCTGGTAATTAAGCACACAGACCAGGGTATCATTAATCCTGCATGAACACAGAGCATACAAAACACAGGAGGCAGCTCACACTAGGCACAGAACACCGTAGCCAGCAAGCACCACAAGCAATCAACATACATGGGAAACACCACCAGCCGGTACTCAATATCGCAGGCAGTTGGCCAACATGGCAAGACAGAGAACTGTCCTGTGATACAAACACCGGGAATATCCACATACACAGGCCCACATTCAGACACAGAAGACCAAAGCATGCAGCACCCAAGCAACCAGCATACAAGGGTAGCAGTCCGCAGCCAGTATGTAAGATCGCATGCAGCCAGCCTGCACGGCAAATAGTGTTAGGAACACTGTGATGCAGACACAGGGAGTAAACATTTACAGACCACATTTCACACACAGAAGACCGTAGCCAGCACGCAGCCCCAAGAAAGAAGTATACACAGGAAACAGCCTAGAGCCAGTACGCAAGAGCAACTGCTGCCAGCCTGCACAGCAACAAGTGACACAGTGAACTGCACTGTGATAACTGGACATGATTTTGATAGACACAACCCTGTCTATATAAGGTCTCACAGCTGACATCTCAGCAAAAACCAAGCCATGAGGTGGAAAGAACTGCCTGTAGAGCTCAGGGACAGGATTGTGTGAAGGCACAGATCTGGAGAAGGGAACAGAAACATTTCTGCTGCACTGAAAGTTCTCAGGAGCACAGTGGCCTTCATAATTCTTAAGTGAAAGAAGTTTGGAACAACCATGACTCCCTACCAAAAGTAATTGGGGAAGAAGGGCCTTGGTAAGTGTGGTGACCAAGAACCCAATGGTCACTCTGGCTGAGCTCCAAAAATCCTGTGTGTATATGGGAGAAACTTCTGGAACCATCACTGCAGCACTCCACCAATATTTGCTTTATGGTACAGTGGACAGAAAAAGTAAAACACACATGAACCTGGAGTTTGCAATAAAGCGCCTAAAGGTCTCTCAGACTGTGAGAAACAAGATTATCTGGTCTGATGAAACCAATATTGAACTTTTTGACCTCAATTCTAGGTGTCATATTTAGAGGAAATTAGGCACTGCCCATCACCTGCCCAATACCATCCCTACAGTGAAGCACGGTGGTGGCAGCATCATGCTGGGGGGACAGGGAGGCCAGATGTGTAGGGAAAACTGAAAGGAGGAAACGACAAAAATATTTTTTATTGAAAACCTGATCCACAGCACTCTGAACCTCAGTTTGGGACAAAGGTTCACCTCCCAACAAGACATTGACCCTAAGCACACAGCCAAAACAGCACAGGAGCGGCTTAGGGACAACTCTGTGAATGTCCTTGAGACTTGAAAATGGCTGTCCACCACAGCCACCATCCAACCTGACAGAGCTTGAGAGGATCTGCAGAGAAGAATGGCAGAAAGTCCCCAAATCCAGGTGTGCAAACCTTGTGACATCATACCCAAGAAGACTGGAGGCTGTAATCACTGCCAGTGGGGCTTCAACTAAGTCCCAAGTAAACGGTATGAATACTTATTTTCTGAGTAAAGGAACTGAATACTTACAGTATGTCCTGAGAAAAGGGTCTGAATACTTATGTCGGTGTAAGATTTTAGTTTTTCCTTGTCAATAAATTAGCAAAGATTTCTAATAGGGATGAGCTAACCTGTAGAAGTTCGGGTTCGTTGGGTTTTGCCGAACTTCAGGTCAAAGTTCGGGTTCGGGACCCGAACTTGACCCCGAACCCAGACCCCACTAAAGTCAATGGGGACCCGAACTTCACTTTATTATTTTCCGTTACAACATGGTTATAATAGAAAATAATAGCATTCTTAAGACAGAATGCAAAATAAAATAGCCATTGAGAGGTTAAAAATAATTAAAAAAAACTCACCTCATCCACTTGATCGCGCAGCCGGTATCCTCTTCTTTCTTCAGGACCTGCAAAAGTACCTGCGATGACGTCACCGCTCTCACCACATGGTGAGCGCGGTGACGTCACCGCAGGTCCTTCTATCTCCATTCAACATCACCTGCGGTGATGTCACCGCACTCACCACGTCATCGCAGGTCCTTTTGCAGGTCCTGAAGAAAGAAGAGGATACCGGCTGCGCCACCAAGTGGATGAGGTGAGTTTTTTTTTATTATTTGAACCCCTCAATGGCCATTTTATTTAGCATTCTGTCTTAAGAACGCTATTATTTTACGTTATAACCATGTTATAAAATCACCCGAACACCGGACCTGAACCCGAACTATGGAGTTTGAGTTCGCTCAACCCTAATTTCTAACATTCTGTTCTTAATTTCTCATTATCGGGGATTAAGTACAGATTGATGGGGAAAAACTGTATTTTTTTTTTATTTTAGCAAAAGGCCACAACAGAACAAAATGTGAAAAAAGTGAAAGGGTCTGAAGACTTTCCGAATGCACTTTATGTTGGAACACATGGACACAGTCCAACAAACAGTCTGTGACAACAATGTAACATATTTTTTTACATTTTGTAAAATTAGCTTCTTTGTGTTCTCAGAGTTACACATATGCTCAAAATTTATCGCCGAGACACAGCATTTGCCTTTCTATAATTATTATCAATATACCTCATATTACAAGACATTACTTAATATATGAACCGTGAATGTGATCAACAGGGAGTGTTCAGTTTTATTTTACTATCGGATTATGAAAACCATTTTTCACTCTTACAATTTCCATCACATTAATGAATTTTTTATCAAGGGTGGAAAAAATAAAAAGATTCTATATTAGCGGAGATTAACAAATATGCTCCGAATGAGTCCTATGTCTTTATTGTGCTATAAAATGCCCATATGTTTTCTTTTTGTCATTCCATAAACTTGTTGTAAGTTTTCTTTCATTATTTTTTATCTGCAGGATACATAGGAAATTTCAGTACCTTCTAAATCCACGACAGGTTTATAGTCTTGCTGGGATCGGACCTATGCCGGGGTAAGAGGCTTTGTCTTGCATATAACTTTACATTTATGTGACTGATATTCTATATTCCATCTCCGTGGAGTTGTTTTTTTTGAAAATTAATATTTTAAATTTGTAATTTTATCGAATACAAATTTGAAACCACATGAAAGTTTTTGTGTCATTTATTTCTTCATATCAGCAATTGAAACAATAAATGATATAATTGTTTGGCACATACGATAATAGCTCTGCTTCTGTGCTTATCCAGGAGTAAGCATGGGTCGTTGTGCTTTAAAGAAATTCTCACTCTAGTTTTTCAGAAAGTCCGGCAAATTTTTGCTGAAATTTAATATTTTTATATTGATATTTTTATTGATTTGCAGGTTTCACCCTCCAAAAACACTCTAATTCAATTAAAATAAATTGTATAGGTTCAAGTATAAACCAACTATAAAAATAGGGAGTAAATCTTTACTGCAAAAAAAAGTTTTAGATGCTTCAATTTACGGCTAGAATTTTTATTTTATCTAATAAGATTTGTTGAGCTGAGTTTACCAACTAAGCCAGGACATATGTAACCCGATGCAAAAATTGGATCAGGACCCCAGCTATCACACATGTTTAATAGTACTAGTCTACTCACATAGGCCAAAGGAATCTTTTTAGGCCCCCTCAGATGCCAGGGCACAAGTATGACTGCAACCTCTACATCCCTATAGTTACGACCCTTTGGCCGTCTGTGCAGCTGCTATAAGAGCCTTCCAGAAAGGGTGGAGAGACTTGGTTGGCCCCAACCCTTTCGGTATTGGGTTGTTTATCTCATTTCAGGACTACTCCAGTCTCTACCCATACTAACTACCACTATGGCTTTAAGGGAGGCTGTCACCTCCAAAATTGGTTTCAAAGTTAGCATACTGCCATCTAAGATCAATGCCTTGAAATGGAACAATTTTTTGTCAAAATAAGAACCTGTAATCCCAAGAAATGCTTCTTTTTATGCAAATAAGGTTTTGGTGCACGATGGGTGGAGCTACTTTGCTGGTGCACCATTGCTCGAACAGTAACATTACCCAGGCCCCCCCTTTCCAATATTTTATTAAAAGTCCCTAAGATTTCAAAGTCAATAGCGATGATACATGGGAAGGGGAACTGAAAGGAGCAGCCCTGTCCATGGTGCAAAAAAAACTAATTTGCATACAAATAAAAATAAACATTTCTCAGAATTAGTGAACCGGATTTTCAAAGGAAAAATTTGGTTTTATTTCAGGGCACCTGCCTCAAATAGCAGTATGCTTACTTTGAAACCAAATTTGGACGTGAAAGACCAAGTAATTTATTAACAGCCCTTATAATATCATTGACTGGCAGTCTATTGGGCCATAGAAAAATGTGGAATGGTTCTCCAGTCCACCATGACCAACTTCAGTAACAAGTGCTTTCAGGATATGACATTTTATGTTTATTTAGGTTTCTGCCCTGTTCCCTGGGTCTTTTCCTCTATCTCCCCATGAAGTTTTCAACCTGAGAGATTAGTATCTTACGCCTCTAAATTTAGATGACCGTCCATGGCTTCCTGGCCCCATAGCAGCTACTGTCTCTGACAACCTAGTAGCTACACCAAGAGGGCAACCAAAGCCTTGCTTGGCATTTTTGTATTCTTATAATTATTCTTTCTGCCTCTCCAAATCTACTGGTTAAACATAGTCATCATCATAACCAAAGTACTGATACAATTAAAACCAGTGGATCCATAAATAGCCTATATATGCTTCAAAAAGAGCAAAAATAAAAATGTGTCCACATTTCAGCAATAGTTTTGTGATTTTTCTTTTCTCAGGTTGAATTTCTTTCGTGATGTTCCAGACTTCCGGGTTCTTGCTTGTGGAGGAGATGGGACAGTTGGGTGGATTTTGGACTGCATTGGTAAGAAACACTAAAGCTGGCTATGCATTATTTTTTAAAACCTAGGGTGTGAAGAAAAGGCCTAGGAAATTGCCACCCAAGAGAGCATTGTGGAGGACAAAGTGAGCACATCTAAGCGAGGGTGGTGTGGCAATTTAGGCACTGTGCCCAACCAGCTGATTTAATCTAAGCCTGCATGTGTACTGTAGCCCAGCAGTCCACTAGGCTAAAGAGTAAAACTGTGGAAAGACGCCATCTGCATCTACTGAACTGCAAATTTGAGTTTTATGTACTGTGCCATCAGATCCAGGAGTCAATTGTAACTGCCATGCTTACATATCTGTTTTAATGTGAATTCACATTTGAGAATAAATAGGCTTACTCAGCCTAAGTGATAAAAATTACTGTGATTAAATATAAAACAGACAAATAACTCACATACATAGTTAAAAACAATAACTCTGACCTGTGATCACTATGTAGGCTGCTGTTGACTGCCAGGCGGTGCAGTCTCATAGCTAACACTCTTGTCGACCCGCCTAGCAGTGCACAGACCCATAGTCGACACTCAGTCATGGTGGAATACAAGAGAGGGAGTCTTCTGACATGCTTTTTCATGGATGTTTTCCAAAAGAGCTTTGCTCCTTTACTGTGGATGGTCCTTTTACCTCAGCAAATAGCGTCATTCATCTCATAAGGTATAAACAGGTTTTCGCTTTTGGCTAACCTCTTCCTATGATACAGGTTCCCCAAGGACCAGCTGGATAATGAAGTATTACATGGCAACCAATGACATAGCAAACTATCTGTGTTATGTGTGGTCATACCCGGCCCTTATCTTTGTATTGACTCTTTGCTTTGGTTAAAAGGGGGGCACTGGAGCGCTCGCCTATATTACATATACTATATATGCCCTAATAGGACATATGGATAGGAGTTGATTAAGGCTGAAATTCAATTTTTGCCATGGCCACTCTTGTATAGGGAAGCTTTTAATCTGGTGATGTGCTTACAAATTGTGGGTCGTTTCCACTGCAATAATAAATATCTCCTTTTTTCAACAGATAAGGCCAATTTGACGAAACAGCCTCCAGTAGCTATCCTACCTCTTGGTACAGGCAATGACCTGGCAAGATGTTTGAGGTGGGGAGGAGGTAAAAAAAATAAATTATAATTTCATATAAAAATGAATTATATTCAGTGTACCATATGTTACAAATGTACTTTTATTAGGATATTATAAAACTCTGTAATATAGTTTTATTATTTAAACTGTGTCTATTACAAGCAGAATCATCCATTTATATCTCTTTAGGGCTCTAGGGAGTCTGTTGACAGAATGCTGGCCTTGCCAACGGCAGCCTGTATTATGACGATGGTATTTTCATGCTGTCTAATGCTATGCCTAGCCACAAACAGAAGTCATTTGATTGTATTACCCCCCATTTAAAAGGGGTTGTCCAGGATGTTTATATTAATGTCCCATCCTCAGAATAGCTCATCAACATCTGATCATAGTGGGGGTCCGACACCCTGTATCACCACTAGGGATGAGCGAACCCGAACTGTATAGTTCGGGTTCGTACCGAATTTTGGGGTGTCCGTGACACGGACCCGAACCCGAACATTTTCGTAAAAGTCCGGGTTCGGGTTCGGTGTTCGGCGCTTTCTTGCAAAGCAGCCAATCAACAAGCGTCATACTACTTGGCCCAAGAGGCCATCACAGCCATGCCTATTATTGGCATGGCTGTGATTGGCCAGTGCACCATGTGACCCAGCCTCTATTTAAGCTGGAGTCACGTAGCGCCGCACGTCACTCTGCTATGATCAGTATAGAGAGAGGTTGCAGCTGCGACGTTAGGGCGAGATTAGGCAGATTAACTCCTCCAAAAGACTTCATTCTGTGATCGATCTGCAGCTGTGGATCATTGAAGTGCTATTATTGACTTGCTCACTTTTTTGAGGCTGCCCAGAGCGTTTTTAGATCACTTTTTTTCTGGGGTGATCGGCGGCCATTTTGTGACTTGTGGTGCGCCAGCACGAGCTATCACCAAGTGTATTTAAACCATCGATAGTGTGGTTATTTTGTGCTATATCCTACATCAGCTGCAGGCTGAGCCTGTGTCACCCAAGTGCATTTAACCATCAACAGTCTGATTATTTTTTGGCCATATACTACATCTGGTGCAGGCTGAGCCTGTGTCACCCAAGTGCATTTAACCATCAACAGTGTGGTTATTTTTTGGCCATATATTACATCAGGGGCAAGTTGAGCCTGTCACCCAGCGCCTAAAAAATAGACCTGACATTTCTATTCAACCAAATCTGCACAGTTTTAGCTGGTCAAGTTATTTGTAGTGACCGTAAAAGCAGACTTTTTGTTCTGGGTTGAAAAAGCATTCCCAAATTTGCCATTCTGAAAATAACTAGTTTGTGGTATTTGAGGCCTACTTGAAATCTATCCCAAAAAGAAAATCTTACATTGAAGGTATTGATAGTGTCATTCAGAAAAACCTAAGACACACGCTAGCGTGCTGATAGAAGTGTCATTCTGTGATTAAACCTATAACTGTCACACAGCGCAAAAAAAAACAGGACTCACATCTCTATTCAACCAAATCTGCACAGTTTTAGCTGGTCAAGTTATTTGTAGTGACCGTAAAAGCAGACTTTTTGTTCTGGGTTGAAAAAGCATTCCCAAATTTGCCATTCTGAAAATAACTAGTTTGTGGTATTTGAGGCCTACTTGAAATCTATCCCAAAAAGAAAATCTTACATTGAAGTTATTGATAGTGTCATTCAGAAAAACCTAAGACACACGCTAGCGTGCTGATAGAAGTGTCATTCTGTGATTAAACCTATAACTGTCACACAGCGCAAAGAAAAACAGGTCTCACATCTCTATTCAACCAAATCTGCACAGTTTTAGCTGGTCAAGTTATTTGTAGTGACCGTAAAAGCAGACTTTTTGTTCTGGGTTGAAAAAGCATTCCCAAATTTGCCATTCTGAAAATAACTAGTTTGTGGTATTTGAGGCCTACTTGAAATCTATCCCAAAAAGAAAATCTTACATTGAAGTTATTGATAGTGTCATTCAGAAAAACCTAAGACACACGCTAGCGTGCTGATAGAAGTGTCATTCTGTGATTAAACCTATAACTGTCACACAGCGCAAAAAAAAAACAGGTCTCACATCTCTATTCAACCAAATCTGCACAGTTTTAGCTGGTCAAGTTATTTGTAGTGACCGTAAAAGCAGACTTTTTGTTCTGGGTTGAAAAAGCATTCCCAAATTTGCCATTCTCAAAATTGTGGTGAACGGGAACAATGAGGAAAACATCTAATAAGGGACGCGGACGTGGACATGGTCGTGGTGGTGTTAGTGGACCCTCTGGTGCTGGGAGAGGACGTGGCCGTTCTGCCACAGCCACACGTCCTAGTGAACCAACTACCTCAGGTCCCAGTAGCCAGCAGAATTTACAGCGATATTTGGTGGGGCCCAATGCCGTTCTAAGGATGGTAAGGCCTGAGCAGGTACAGGCATTAGTCAATTGGGTGGCCGACAATGGATCCAGCACGTTCACATTATCTCCCACCCAGTCTTCTGCAGAAAGCGCACAGATGGCGCATGAAAACCAAGCCCATCGGTCTGTCACATCACCCCCATGCATATCAGGGAAACTGTCTGAGCCTCAAGTTATGCAGCAGTCTCTTATGCTGTTTGAAGACTCTGCTGCCAGGGTTTCCCAAGGGCATCCACCTAGCCCTTCCCCAGGGGTGGAAGAGATAGAATGCACTAACGCACAACCACTTATTTTTCCTGATTATGAGGACATGGGAATACCACCTCAGCACGTCTCTGATGATGACGAAACACAGGTGCCAACTGCTGCGTCTTTCTGCAGTGTGCAGACTGAACAGGAGGTCAGGGATCAAGACTGGGTGGAAGACTATGCAGGGGACGATGAGGTCCTAGACCCCACATGGAATGAAGGTCGTGCCACTGACTTTCACAGTTCGGAGGAAGAGGCAGTGGTGAGACCGAGCCAACAGCGTAGCAAAAGAGGGAGCAGTGGGCAAAATCACAACACCCGCCGCCAAAAGACTCCGCCTGCTACTGACCGCCGCCATCTGGGACCGAGCACCCCAAAGGCAGCTTCAAGGAGTTCCCTGGCATGGCACTTCTTCAAACAATGTGCTGACGACAAGACCCGAGTGGTTTGCACGCTGTGCCATCAGAGCCTGAAGCGAGGCATTAACGTTCTGAACCTTAGCACAACCTGCATGACCAGGCACCTGCATGCAAAGCATGAACTGCAGTGGAGTAAACACCTTAAAAACAAGGAAGTCACTCAGGCTCCCCCTGCTACCTCTTCTGCTGCTGCCGCCTCGGCCTCTTCTGCTGCTGCTGCCGCCGCCTCGGCCTCTTCCTCCGCCTCTGGAGGAACGTTGGCACCTGCCACCCAGCAAACATGGGATGTACCACCAACACCACCACCTGCGTCACCAAGCATCTCAACCATGTCACACGGCAGCGTTCAGCTCTCCATCTCACAAACATTTGAGAGAAAGCGTAAATTCTCACCTAGCCACCCTCGATCCCTGGCCCTGAATGCGAGCATTTCTAAACTACTGGCCTATGAAATGCTGTCATTTAGGCTGGTGGACACACACAGCTTCAAACAGCTCATGTCACTTGCTGTCCCACAGTATGTTGTTCCCAGCCGCCACTACTTCTCCAAGAGAGCCGTGCCTTCCCTGCACAAACAAGTGTCCGATAAAATCAAGTGTGCACTGCGCAACGCCATCTGTGGCAAGGTCCACCTAACCACAGATACGTGGACCAGTAAGCACGGCCAGGGACGCTATATCTCCCTAACTGCACACTGGGTAAATGTAGTGGCGGCTGGGCCCCAGGCGGAGAGCTATTTGGCGCACGTCCTTCCGCCGCCAAGGATTGCAGGGCAACATTCTTTGCCTCCTGTCTCCTCCTCCTCCTACTCAGCTTCCTCCTCCTCTTCTTCCACCTGCTCATCCAGTCAGCCACACACCTTCACCACCAACTTCAGCACAGCACGGGGTAAATGTCAGCAGGCCATTCTGAAACTCATATGTTTGGGGGACAGGCCCCACACCGCACAGGAGTTGTGGCGGGGTATAGAACAACAGACCGAAGAGTGGTTGCTGCCGGTGAGCCTCAAGCCCGGCCTGGTGGTGTGCGATAATGGGCGAAATCTCGTTGCAGCTCTGGGACTAGCCGGTTTGACGCACATCCCTTGCCTGGCGCATGTGCTGAATTTGGTGGTGCAGAAGTTCATTCGCAACTTCCCCGACATGTCAGAGCTGCTGCATAAAGTGCGGGCCGTCTGTTCGCGCTTCCGGCGTTCACACCCTGCCGCTGCTCGCCTGTCTGCGCTACAGCGTAACTTCGGCCTTCCCGCTCACCGCCTCATATGCGACGTGCCCACCAGGTGGAACTCCACCTTGCATATGCTGGACAGACTGTGCGAGCAGCAGCAGGCCATAGTGGAGTTTCAGCTGCAGCACGCACGGGTCAGTCGCACTGCGGATCAGACCCACTTCACCACCAATGACTGGGCCTCCATGCGAGACCTGTGTGCCCTGTTGCGCTGTTTCGAGTACTCCACCAACATGGCCAGTGGCGATGACGCCGTTATCAGCATTACAATACCACTTCTATGTCTCCTTGAGAAAACACTTAGGGCGATGATGGAAGAGGAGGTGGCCCAGGAGGAAGAGGAGGAAGAGGGGTCATTTTTAGCACGTTCAGGCCAGTCTCTTCAAAGTGACTCAGAGGGAGGTTTTTTGCAACACCAGAGGCCAGGTACAAATGTGGCCAGACAGGGCCCACTACTGGAGGACGAGGAGAACGAGGATGAGGAGGAGGTGGAGGAGGATGAGGATGAAGCATGTTCACAGCGGGGTGGCACCCAAAGCAGCTCGGGCCCATCACTGGTGCGTGGCTGGGGGGAAACACAGGACGATGACGATACGCCTCCCACAGAGGACAGCTTGTCCTTACCTCTGGGCAGCCTGGCACACATGAGCGACTACATGCTGCAGTGCCTGCGCAACGACAGCAGAGTTGCCCACATTTTAACGTGTGCGGACTACTGGGTTGCCACCCTGCTGGATCCCCGGTACAAAGACAATGTGCCCACCTTACTTCCTACACTGGAGCGTGATAGGAAGATGCGCGAGTACAAGCGCACGTTGGTAGACGCGCTACTGAGAGCATTCCCAAATGTCACAGGGGAACCAGTGGAAGCCCAAGGCGAAGGCAGAGGAGGAGCAAGAGGTCGCCAACACAGCTGTGTCACGCCCAGCTCCTCTGAGGGCAGGGTTAGCATGGCAGAGATGTGGAAAAGTTTTGTCAACACGCCACAGCTAAGTGCACCACCACCTGATACAGAACGTGTTAGCAGGAGGCAACATTTCACTAACATGGTGGAACAGTACCTGTGCACACCCCTCCACGTACTGACTGATGGTTCGGCCCCATTCAACTTCTGGGTCTCCAAATTGTCCACGTGGCCAGAGCTAGCCTTTTATGCCTTGGAGGTGCTGGCCTGCCCGGCGGCCAGCGTTTTGTCTGAACGTGTATTCAGCACGGCAGGGGGCGTCATTACAGACAAACGCAGCCGCCTGTCTACAGCCAATGTGGACAAGCTGATGTTCATAAAAATGAACCAGGCATGGATCCCACAGGACCTGTCCATCCCTTGTGCAGATTAGATGATAACTACCTCCCCTTAACAATATATTATTCTACTCCAGAGCATTTCCTCATTCAATACTATTTTTAATTTCCTTTTACCATTATATTGCGGGGCAACCCAAAGTTGAATGAACCTCTCCTCTGTCTGGGTGCCGGGGCCTAAATGTGTGACAGTGGCCTGTTCCAGTGGTGGGTGACGTGAAGCCTGATTCTCTGCTATGACATGAATACAGATTCTGCGCTGACATAAGGCCAGATTCTCTGTTACGGGACCGCTCTCCTCTGCCTGGGTGCCTGGGCCTAAATGTGTGACAGTGGCCTGTTCCAGTGGTGGCTGACGTGAAGCCTGATTCTCTGCTATGACATGAAGACAGATTCTGCGCTGACATAAGGCCAGATTCTCTGTTACGGGACCGCTCTCCTCTGTCTGGGTGCCGGGGCCTAAATGTGTGACAGTGGCCTGTTCCAGTGGTGGGTGATGTGAAGCCTGATTCTCTGCTATGACATGAATACAGATTCTGCGCTGACATAAGGCTAGATTCTCTGTTACAGGACCTCTCTCCTCTGCCTGGGTGCCGGGGCCTAAATGTGTGACAGTGGCCTGTTCCAGTGGTGGGTGACGTGAAGCCTGATTCTCTGCTATGACATGAATACAGATTCTGCGCTGACATAAGGCCAGATTCTCTGTTACGGGACCGCTCTCCTCTGCCTGGGTGCCGGGGCCTAAATGTGTGACAGTGGCCTGTTCCAGTGGTGGCTGACGTGAAGCCTGATTCTCTGCTATGACATGAAGACAGATTCTGCGCTGACATAAGGCCAGATTCTCTGTTACGGGACCGCTCTCCTCTGTCTGGGTGCCGGGGCCTAAATGTGTGACAGTGGCCTGTTCCAGTGGTGGGTGACGTGAAGCCTGATTCTCTGCTATGACATGAATACAGATCCTGCGCTGACATAAGGCCAGATTCTCTGTTACGGGACCTCTCTCCTCTGCCTGGGTGCCTGGGCCTAAATGTGTGACAGTGGCCTGTTCCACTGGTGGGTGACGTGAAGCCTGATTCTCTGCTATGACATGAAGACAGATTCTGCGCTGACATAAGGCCAGATTCTCTGTTACGGGACCGCTCTCCTCTGTCTGGGTGCCGGGGCCTAAATGTGTGACAGTGGCCTGTTCCAGTGGTGGGTGATGTGAAGCCTGATTCTCTGCTATGACATGAATACAGATTCTGCGCTGACATAAGGCCAGATTCTCTGTTACAGGACCTCTCTCCTCTGCCTGGGTGCCGGGGCCTAAATGTGTGACAGTGGCCTGTTCCAGTGGTGGGTGACGTGAAGCCTGATTCTCTGCTATGACATGAATACAGATTCTGCGCTGACATAAGGCCAGATTCTCTGTTACGGGACCGCTCTCCTCTGCCTGGGTGCCGGGGCCTAAATGTGTGACAGTGGCCTGTTCCAGTGGTGGCTGACGTGAAGCCTGATTCTCTGCTATGACATGAAGACAGATTCTGCGCTGACATAAGGCCAGATTCTCTGTTACGGGACCGCTCTCCTCTGTCTGGGTGCCGGGGCCTAAATGTGTGACAGTGGCCTGTTCCAGTGGTGGGTGACGTGAAGCCTGATTCTCTGCTATGACATGAACACAGATCCTGCGCTGACATAAGGCCAGATTCTCTGTTACGGGACCTCTCTCCTCTGCCTGGGTGCCTGGGCCTAAATGTGTGACAGTGGCCTGTTCCAGTGGTGGGTGACGTGAAGCCTGATTCTCTGCTATGACATGAAGACAGATTCTGCGCTGACATAAGGCCAGATTCTCTGTTACGGGACCGCTCTCCTCTGTCTGGGTGCCGGGGCCTAAATGTGTGACAGTGGCCTGTTCCAGTGGTGGGTGACGTGAAGCCTGATTCTCTGCTATGACATGAAGACTGATTCTGCGCTGACATGAAGCCAGATTCTCTGCTATGGCATGAAGAGACTGATTCTCTGCTGACATGAAGCCAGATTCTTTGCTATGGCATGAAGAGACTGATTCTCTGCTGACGTGAAGCCAGATTCTCTGCTATGGGACCTCTGTCCAATTGATATTGGTTAATTTTTATTTTTTTTAATTTGAATTTTAATTCATTTCCCTATCCACATTTGTTTGCAGTGGATTTACCTACATGTTGCTACCTTTTGCAGCCCTCTAGCTCTTTCCTGGGCTGTTTTACAGCCTTTTTAGTGCCCAAAAGTTCGGGTCCCCATTGACTTCAATGGGGTTCGGGTTCGGGACGAAGTTCGGTTCGGGTTCGGATCCCGAACCCGAACATTTACGGGAAGTTCGGCCGAACTTCTCGAACCCGAACATCCAGGTGTTCGCTCAACTCTAATCACCACCACCGACTTCCTGCTCTGGAACTACACTGCTCCATCCATTGGGTAGCGGACAGAGCTGGTTACTGCAACTCTGCTCCTGTTGAAGTGAATGCAGTTACTAGCTCCATCCACCTTTATTTTGGTTTCACTAAAATATCATTATTATTTTTTCTTAAATTTAATTGGGTCCTCAAGGACTACAATACAGGCGGTCTATTTTTAGGATAGGCCATCATTATCAGACTGGTGGGGTTCCGACTCTTGGCATTTCCGACAATTAGAAAATTAAAAAGGCTGCAGGCTCACAAAAGGCCATCAAGTTTATAGTCTTGGAAAGGGAATTATAGGATTTTGCAAGTGGTGGCCTAAAGTCACCCGCTATCAATGTCTGATTGGCAAGGGTCCAGTACAATTGTCCATTGTGTAGTGGACAAAGATCGCAAATGCATTCACTTTAATAGGAACACAGAGCTGCAGTAACCAGCTCTGTCCAGAGCTGCTGCAGAGCAGCTGATTGTCTGCGTGTGGGGTGATGGTCCATCACTGATCACATATTGATGGCCTCTCCTGAGGAAAGGCCATCACTTGTAAATTCCTGAACAACCCTTTGAAATTTAAACGCTATGGACACCTTTGGAGGCATTTTTTTTATCAATATTTAATTTTGCTCATTTTGGGCTAAAAATCTTATTTTTAAATGGTCTTTATTAAAAAATGACAATAGCTTTCCCTGTATTGCTTTCAGTTTATGTGTGAATTCCATTAGACAGCAGCTCTGACGGCTCGATCTGTATCCCTTATCTCTAAACTCCTTACAGCTCATAAATAACTCATTTTAGCTCAGTTCTTGGCAGTTTGCTAAGAATTTTACTATAATGAGTGTTTATGAGCTGTCAGCAGTTTAGAGATAAGGGCTACAGATCGAGCTGTCAGAGCTGCTGTCTGACAGTATTCAGTCTGCAAATACACATTAACTGAAAGCTGTACAGGGAACATTTTTAATAAAGACCAATTGAAAAAATTATTTTTAGTGCAAAATGAGTAGAAAACATCAGACAACACTATCCAATGCCCCATAGACAATGCATGCCACTGTATATTTTTCTACTGTGTATCTCTGTACTCTATACCTCTCTAGACATATCATGAACTATTCCAAATGAGGGTTTCTCTAATAGGAAATCCACAGGATTAGTGCATAGCACTGCCATTGGCTTTTGCCCTGCTTTGGATATAATCTCTTTGTGTTCTGTTGTTTTTCATCTGAGACATTTTTTTAGGCATACTTTTCCCATGGGATGCATTTATTCAAAGGTCAAGTTGTAATTCCTCATTCCTTTCCTATTAGTTCTATGAGCAGATACTGAGTTATTATTAGAATTGTCTCTATTGATGCAGTGAGGATATATAGAATATGTATTGTACGATTGTCTGCTATTGATATCATTATATCACTAATATCTTACAGGTTAGGGGAACTCTGCCATCATGTAATGAGGCATATGATGATTTGCAGTCAGGGGGCCCTTCAGAATAGGGGCCCCAAATCACCTTCTCCTATTCAATCTACCAGAAATACCTTTTAACTCCAGAGCCCCAGTGCAAAACCTGTAAAAGGACGGCCCTCACCAATCATATGCTATTGGTGTCTTCTTATATTACAAAGTGGTCTTCCCTCTGGCACACAAGGCCCAGGTGCCCTCCTGCCTTTTCTAAGAAATATGTTAGTTTCCATGTGGGTCCCTCTCCCTATAATCATAACTTAATCATAATACCTAGTGACAGAGAAAGCCATTGAAACATGTGGGAGGTGGCTGTTGGTCAGGGCCAGTAAAAGGTTGGTGTAGACCCTTTGTCAAAATGTTCAGGCCCCTAACAGGTTTATATTATGCATGATTAAAGGTGGCCATACACTTTAGATAGCTTTCGGTCGAACGTTCAGTTGGCTGAATCCTATTCCTTACACTCCCTCTTCCTGGTGGTGACTGATCTCCCCTGAGAATTTAAGCATTAGGCTAGTTGAAATCCAAAATGTCTGATCATCTTCCACCCAATATCTGCTGTCGGGAGTGCCAAGAAGACTACAAAAAAATTTAATTATGTGCAGCCCACCAGATTCAAGAATGATAGGGGCCTTCTTCTTCTTTTTTTTCAATTGGAAGAAACAGTACAGATCTACCACCTCTCCGATCAAAAAAGGTCTAAATGGAGATTGAGTCTCTGCTGCTTTTGGTAGAGGTTCAAGCTATCGGACTCCCATGATATTACCAGTCATGAATGTCAATGTGATAGATTACGTGACGTCATTTCTTTATATTTTATGTTTTTCATAGGCTATGAAGGAGAAAATCTCATGAAGTTCCTCAAAGACATTGAGAATGGCACAGTCGTTCTTCTAGATCGATGGAAAATCGAAGTTATCCCTAATGATAAAGATGAAAAGGGAGACCCAGTGCCTTACTCCATCGTAAACAATTACTTTTCCATCGGAGTGGTGAGTGATTTATATTGAATGCATTAAGTCAACGCATTGACCAGAGCCCTAACAGGTCTACCTAATGTGGATATTTCCCTCTAAAGTCCTCATCCTTTTTTATTGGTTTAAAGGAATCCTCCAGCCCCTAAAAATTATGTAAACATTGCTAAAAATGAAATTGTAATATGTGGTACCTTGTACTGACTGCTATAGGCTGCTAGTGCTGCTATAGGCTAAACAAGATTTTAGGTCACAAAGTAAGTGTAATCAGATAGACAAAGACAGCGTGTCTTCCCAAATCTTCAGTATTGGTTCTGCTTTGGAGGAATTCAAGTTTATAGAAATGAAATTGATTCAAAGATCAAAAAGAATGGCTCAAACCGCAATCTTGTTCCAAGTGCAGCAGGTCTATGGTGAGGTAGGTTCCAATTCACACTAGATCCAAAGTTCTATAAAGAAGGACCACGCAGCTTGTGTATCTTCCAACGGGAAACTGTTCAGTCAGACTCAGAAGCAAAAAGTGTCTGTCACTTGTATTTTATCACTGGACTTGCACTCCAACTCCAATCTCAGTCATTTACTTTATTTCCTAGATGTTATTCGGAAAGAGCTTGACATAGTGAAGTACTGCAAGCATTTTTTGGGTCACACATTTATTTGTAAACTCACAAGATTAAAATTAATCAGCACACATAAAATCATATGAAGTATTTCCTCAGTTTCTCACCTGCCCAAACCCCATTAAAGGAAGTACTTTTTGCAACATTTTACAGTTCAATTCTGAAGCACTGATTTTGATATTTATGTATTCTCCTCCATTCATGGCTTTGTTCTTGAACTGAGACCTATCATACAGTAAAGGAAGGTCTTACAGTGCCCCAATCTTCATTTTTTTTAAGTTTCAAAAAGCTTTATTAAAAGAAGAATCAGTACAATAACTGAATATAAACTGGGTTAAACCAAAAACCAGGTACATTAAGGTATGAGTAATATGGTATTCCAATGTAAGATGGGTATTTTACAATACGTACTGTAGGTACATAATATAGTGCAAATAAAGAAGGATATCTCCTTAGTGGTGGTCTAGTAATAAGACCTGGGAGGGTGATAGGTGAGGAGAGCTCATATAACCAGATTGGTCTAATGTTTCCTAAATATTTTCCAGGCCTCCCACTGCTTTTGAAACCTAAGAATAGAGCAGTTTCCACGCTGCAATTTCCTGAAATCTGTAAAGTCTGTCTACCTTACCAATCGATTGTGCAATGGGTGGAAGTTCAGTGGAGAGCCAATAACATGGGAATAAGAGACGGGCAGCGATAAGAAGTGTTCTAAATAATGGAGGTGAGGTAGAAGTTAGACTGCTGGGTAAAACGCCTAGCAAGGCAAAATGGGGAGAGTAAGGTATCGCAGAGTGGCAAATATTATTGTTCACTGAAAAAATCTCAGTTCACCAAGACTTAATCTGGGCACCAAATGTGGAAAAAAGTCCTCCGCTTGGATAGACATCAACAGCATGTATCATAGGAGGTTGTGCTATACAAGTTAGTATGTTTTGTACCATCTGGTTAAAACTTTGTAGCCATTCTCCTGTATTTTCACATATCTCGACGAAAGATGAGGTGCTAGAAAGATTGAGGTCATGTCTTCCAGTGTGAAAGCAATTCTCAGATCTCTCTCCCAATGACCCATAAAGGCTGGTTTTGGCATAAGTACAGGAACACTCAGCCTCTTACAGAGCTGAAAGATCATTTTAACTGGGGTTGAGCGATTGGCAATTATACATTCTAGCCAAGTCAAGGAACGGAGGAGAGCATGTTTGGGGACAGTGCTAGAAAGGAAGGAGTGAAGAAATGAAATTAATGGGGTAAAGAAAGTAATTCTGGGTAAAAACTTGAGCAATTTATCTCCCTGTAGCACCTTTCCATCATCGTCGATAGCTTTACGATAAAGTTATGGGTCGGGTAGTCCAATACCCCCAAAGGACTTAGGTTTTACTTAGAGTAGAGGTAGCTATGCAAGGTTTTTTCCCAGCCCATATAAATGGAACGTGTGGAACTTAATAGGGTGGAGTAGAAGGATCGAGGGACATGGATTGGCAAGACCTGTTGTAGGTAGGTCAGTCTCGGTAAGAGGAGGGAAGTGAATAGATTTTTCCTGTCAAACCAATATATGCGGGGAGGTTCAACTGGCGTAATTGATCCTGCATAGATGATAAAAGGGGGCATAGTTAAGTTTGAACATTTAGAAAGATTAGGGCACAACTTAACTCCCAGGTATGTAAGATAGAAGGCATCCCAGTTAAAAGGGGATTGGGATGCTAATGTTTGTTTAGCCCTGATGGGGGGGCCCATGCATAGAATATGGGATTTCTTCATGTTGATTTTGAAATTTGAGAGAAAGCTAAAGCGTTCTAGTGTGTCGTATATTCATGGAAGAGATTCAGAAGGGTTAGTAGTCATGATCATGGAAGAGATTCAGAGGGGTTAGTAGTCATGATCAGAAGATCATCTGCGAAAGCTGCCAATTTATGCTCCTGATCTCCCGTAGACAACCCCTTTATGCTCCGTTCTTGTCTGATGGTTTGCAGTAGTGTTTCCATGATTAGTACATAGAGCAGCGGGGAGAGGAGGCATCCCTGCCTGGTTTCGTTGCTGATATTGAAAGAGGGAGAGAGGGTTCCATTAACAAGGAGGCATTAGTGTACATAGAAAAGATGGCTTGGATAAATGAGTCAGCGATACCAAATTTCACAAGGATATGTTGCATGAGTTTTCAGTTGACCCTATCAAAGGCCTTTTTGGCATCAGTTCCAAGGAGGACCAAGGGGCAAGAAGTTCTTTTAGCATGGTATAGGGCATTAAGTACTCTGGTTGTATTGTCCCTTCCCTCTCTACCCTGCACAAAGCCAACTTGATCCCTATTTATTAACGATGGAAGGAACTGGGAGAGACGGGTTTCTAGCATCTTTGCCATTAGTTTTAAAACTAAATTTAGAATTGAGATAGGGCAATAATTGGCACAACATGACTTATCTTTTCATTCTTTAGGAATCAGGGAAATGTGGGCTCTTGTCATATCTGGGGTCAGCAGGGAACCAGACAGGGATGCATTGCAAATGGGGAGCAAGTAGGGGATTATAGTTTTACTAAAAGTATTGTAGTAAAGTGCAGGAAGGCCATCCGGACTGGGGCATTTTCTATTGGGCATTTGTTTAATAGCAGATGCGAGTTCAATCGCTGTAAATGGGGACTGTAGTAAGTCCGCCTGTGATTCAGACAATGATGGGAGTGTAAAGGAATGAAGGAAGGTACCGATCATATCATGGGAAGGAGGAGTCCCACCACAACCTCGAGAGTCCGCAATGGTGTTGAGGGAGTGATAGAAATTTAGCAATTTTTCTGCAATCTCAGCCTTAGTGAGAACTTCTCCACTTATCCTGTGGATATAATTTTGGGATTTCCTTTGCTTTAGGCATTTCATCATGAATTTAGATGATCTATCACCATGAGCAAAGTATTTATATTCCGAAGGAAGGAAGTACTTAGCTGCGCTGGTGTTCAGGAGGTCTTTTAGTTCAACACAGAGGATGGTAAGCTCAGATAGATGGTTCTCAAGCAATGATTGCTTGTAGAGGGTCTCAAGGTGTTGGATCTTAGACAGGAGAGAATCCACAAGTTCCTTTCATCTTTTTTGAGATGGGAACCCTCATGAAGGCTTTGTGAGCGTCCCACAACACATGTGGGGATGTGCCTGGGAGAGAGTTGAGAGAAAATAAATAATCTAAGAGCTTTTGTGAGCATACCTGATACTCGCCCAAGGAGATCAACTGTTCGTTAAGGCGTCAGCTAAATGAACGCCTAGTTATGGATGGGGCTAAGATAGTGAGAAACACAGGAGAATGGTCGGAGAGAAGCATAGACCCAATATTAGTGCAGGAATAAAACTAAAGATGTTCTTTGAAATAAATAGGTAGTCTAGTTTCTGATAGGAACCATGGAGAGCTGAGAAGAGGGTGTAGTCTCGCATTGAAGGTTAGAAAGCCATCTAGTAAAGAAAGGTTATGTAAGTCTTTACGTAGATGTCTTAAAGCTTTATGAGAGAGCACTGATTTTTGAGATGTGGAGTCAAGGAAGGGCTCCAATGTGACATTAAAGTCACCTCCGAGTATTACCACACCTTCTTGAAACGCCTCTACAGTTGGGAGTAGGTCTGAAAACCAAGCAATCTGGTTGGCATTGGGGGCCTATATATTAATAAATGTGTACATCTGATTTCCAATTAGACCTTTTAACATGATATATCTACAATCAGCATCCTGCACATGGGAACAATACTGGAATGGGACATCTTTCCTGAACCGAATACTCACGCCCCTTGAAGCCGAGGAGTTAGAACTGCAATAGGATAGTGGTTGAACATGAAATTGTTTTATTGAAGCAGGAGGACTGAGCACTTCTCCCTCCTCAAGAAAGAGAAAATTTGGCTACGTTTGGATGGGGAGTTTAAGCCTTTGACGTTGTATGAGGCTACACATAGGTCAGCCATCATGATGAGATGTCATATAATAGAGGTGCATTGGGGAGAGTTCGAATACCGCAAGGATTGACAGAAGGGGGGCCTCGGCCTCTCAGAGCGGAGCAGTCGGTTCAAACCTCCGCATTATGATGTCTCGCATCATGTAACATCAGAGAGAGAATAGCGAATTAACTGTATAACAAGAGAAAAGAACAAAAAACAAACCAAACAAAATGTAATTTAGGTAGAAACAGGGATCCGGAGACCCGGGCTAAAAAAGAGTACCAAGCAGTGCTCATGAAGCACATGTAATTAAGAAGGAGGTAATTACGAGTACCATAACAATAAGACACCCTAACAAAAATGATGGACTATATAAATGCAAAGTCCATAGAGATATTCAGAGCATGAGGCGGTTGCTGTAAGCCAATGTGTATCTGCCTCAATTAGAGTACAAAAGGTCAAAAAGGAGGAACTGGAGAAGGAAAGAAAAATTGGAAAAAGAAATAGCAGAAGGATAGAAGTAGAAGGAGATTAGAAGTCACAAGGCATGGTTCAAATAAAAATAAGAAGGCCTGTCAGGTTTTCAGGAGTCATCCAGAGGTAATCTTCTAGGTATTGACGTGGTAGATCCTCTTCTGTTTCTCTGGGGCTTAGGCGTACGTTGTTCCCAAGGTATGACAATAGGGAAGGTTGGAAGTGAAGCCAGATCTTGGATCATGTCCCAATTTTTGATGTTAAGAGGAGGGATCTTTAGATGTTCATAGACTGCTTCCAGGTCTGTAAAAGACGATATAGCAAAGTGGCGGCCCTCATACAGAAAAGAAAGACCAAATGGGAAGGTCCATCGTTATAAGATCTTGTTAGATCGCAGCCAATCAGTTAGGGGTTTTAAAGCTCTCCGTTGCTTCAATGTGGAATGGGCTAGATCTTGGAATATAGTGATGGGGTTACCGTCCCAGTGCAGGGTTGTAGAGTTGCGTGCGTTAGCAAGAACAGCCTCTTTCACCTGAAAGTGCAAGAATTTGGAAATTACATCACGTGGCGGTTCCAATGGCCACAGTTTGGACCTCAAGGCTCTGTGCGCTCTCTCCAGAATCACTTCATGTACTGAGTCAGGCCCAGTACCGACAGGCATATTTGGACCACAGTATTAGGTATGTCACTTTCACTTGGGGTTATAGTTTCAGAGATACCTCTGAAGAGTAAGTTATTCCGCCTTCCGCGGTTCTCCTGGTCCTCGAGAGCAGTATGTAACATGTTGATATGGGTCTGACAGGAGGTTAGGCTGTTAACAACCACTGTTTGGTGTTGAATAATGGCAGATTTGGTCTCTTCCAGGGATTCGACCCTGCGGCCTATATGCCGGACATCTTGCTTAATAACTGAAAGGTCAGTGCTAAGCGGCTCAAGGGTAGCAGCGAGGAAGGATGACAGAGTATCTCTTAAGTAAGCTCTGGATATGGGAAGGCCATCGAGTTCATGGAGATCTTCTCTACCTTGAGCTGAAAAAAGATTCTCAGAGGCCTTGTGTGCGGCAGTGTGTGGAGTGGCGGGCGCCATCTTGGTTTCTAATGGCACATAGAAGGTGGCAGCTTTCTTTATCAATGTCTCCATCTCCCCGCCGAATGAGGTCTGCTTAGTAGGCCCTGGGGTATCCCCGGCTTTAGATCCATCGATCTTGACCATTTTGAGTCCAATAAGCGAAGTGAAACAGGCTGTAAGGGTTTTGCCTGTGACAGAACAAGGTTTCAGGCAGCCATCTCTGTCTGGTGCAAGCTCTGCCCCCATGCCCCACACCTTCTTCACAAGAAACCTGTTATGCTGCCTTGCTCACTTACCTTGGTTCTGACAGCTCAGACCCGCCTCCTGCTGCCCTCTTCTTCTTGGCGGGCTGTGTCACCATGTTAACTCTGTCCCGTCACACGGCTGTGGGCTGTCTGCCAGTATGGTACATGCGTCTTCCCTGGGACTTGAAGGGCAAACATGTGCATGTCCTAGTCCTCACCAGCCTATGGCTGACAATCTAGGGATACTCAAGGCGCCTTCCCCAGTGGGAAGGTTTTCTGAGCAATAGCTTCCTACTCTGCTAGTATCCTGCTACGGTGTGCTGCATTTCCATTTTCTTCTTGTGCACTGACTTACACCTGTTTCCTGGATATCGACCCTTCGCTGCCTGCCCTGACCGCGGACTGTTTACTGGACTTCATATTCTCTGTCTGCCTTGATCTCAGCCTGTCCCTGACTACAGTTTTGCCTTTCCCCTTGGTGCTCTTCAATGGTGTCTCTTGATCCCCTTTGAGGTAGGCCCCTGGTGGTTCCCCTGCAGCAAAGTCCAGATCCCTGTATAAGTGTTGAAAGATGAATATCAAAGGACCACCAGGGTAACACCCTTAGAAGTAATCCAAATCTGTTTGGTTGACATAGTGTTTCCACACCAACCGTGTAACAATCTTCAGAATCCCGGATTCAAATTTTGTCTGTCAATGGAGAAGAAAATATCCTGTAACTCTAATTCATTGCAAAATCAATAAAGCAACGTATGTGAAAAACAACAAAACATTTTTTTATATAGATGACAACTATGAAACTTTTGGAATCTTCCTTTAAATACTGATTATTTTTAAGAAAATGTCCTTCTCCATTAGGTTCAAATGCCTTTTGATTGCAGTAACACTTGATTTGGCTATGTTTACAGACATGTATACATCATATTAATATTGTTTTTGCTCTATTTTTACATTTTAATCCGTTTGTTAGTCCTTTACCATCAATTCATCTATTGAAATGTCCATGACCTAGTTGTAATCAAGAAAATGCAAAATAAAGGAGGTGGGGGGAAGGGGGCACTTCTCACCTGCGCTGATAAAAGTTTCTCTAGAAGCTACAGTATGTACGGCTCGTATGTTGCAAAAGCACAAGAAATATTAATACCTCCTTTATAACATATTAAAGTGTCAAATGCAAAATGAGACCCCGAGGTCTCATTTACACTAGAGAGTGTTTTTCAAAGGGAACACAAAGCCCATGACCCATTTCCTAAGCTCACATCGTTGCTAGATTTCATCTTAATAGACATAGGATAAATGCCAATTATATACCGAAAAAAAATATTTTCATCTTCACATTATATATTTTGTCTCGCTATGCAGATTACAACCTGGATTTTAGAGCTTACTTAACACATTTTGTATGAAAAAAATTTCAGCAAGGAAATATTGAAACGTCTCGTCTTTGTTCGTATCTTATCTTGAGAAAGTGGGGACACGGCTCCGTGCTAACAGCCAATTGTAAAATAGGCCATGGCTTATGAGTTTTCAATTGAAGCATATCTTTTCCACTAAGGAGATCCAGACTGGCTAAATGAGTCAATCTTCCTTTTTATTCTAATATTTTTGGAACAAAAAAAAACAACACTTGGCCTCAGTTTTGACCCTGGGAAGTCACAGTAAATGGGTCAACCACTAAAATGTATCAGTAGAGGTGGCTATGTAATAACGATGTAGCTGACTTGACCAGTAATCCGCAGTTGGAATGAAGCTAAATGACCTGTTCTAACTGATCTGAGAATTCATCAGAAATGCTTAACTCCTTAAAGGGGGTGTCCCATGATTAAGGGGAAAAAAATAAAAAATCTAAATCAGACATCATATAGGTCATGGCAATCTCTTTCTAACAAAGCTAGAACCAACCCTGTACCTTACATGGATCCAGAGATCTCCAGATTCACTGCTCAAATTACTCTGCTAGATTCTCTTCAGGTTGGAAGCTCGAGGGATGTATCTTTTCTGCTGCAGATCTCTCCAATCACAGCTCGGGGCGTCTGCTTTCAACTAGTTGTGTTAAGCCGACACCTTCAATTGCTTTTCAATGGCTTTTGTTTTAGGATATCATGATGAGTTACGAAATTTGAGTTAAGAGTTCGAGTCCTAACATCAGCAATATTCATAATATTGGGGGGGAGGGGAATGTTTTTTTTTTTCTTTTTCATCATTTACTGATCAACCTGTAGGCATTTTTTATTGCACAGGTTATTTTGGATGTGGGGTACCATACACAATACTAGCAAAAAGTAAGGGATATTCGGCTTTTGGGTAAAATTTATGGAAAACTTAAAAAGTCCCGGCTCCATTGATATTATATCATGAAAGTTGGGCATTTAAGTTGAAACAGCAATGGTGATTTCCTCATCTCAAACAATTTATTGAAACAAAAGCCACCACAGTGCTGGGTATATCGCCACAAAAATGTCAGTGTCTCAAGAACTTGTCATGTGGCTTTGACAATTACAGCTTGACAACAACGTCTCCTGCTGTTCACAAGTCAACCGATTGTCTGCATGGCACCCCACTCTTCTTGATGAGCGGCCCGCAGGTCATTGAGGTTCTGGGGTACAGAGTTACGAGCCTCTACACGCCGGCTCAGCTGATCCCATAGGTTTTCAATGGGATTCAGGTATGGAGAAAGTGCAGACCACTCCATTTGAGGTCCCCCAGTCTCCAGCAGCTGTTCCCTAATGATGTGACCTCAATGAGCTGGGGCATTGTCCTCCATGAAGATGAAATTAGGCCTGTTGTTCCTGTAGAGGCACAATGACTGGATTAATGATGTTCTTCATGTAGTATGGGCTTGTCACTGGACCATTTACACAATGTAGGGCAGTTCTGTATTGACTAGACACACCTGCCCACACTGTAACACCACCACTACCACCAAAGGCTCATCTGGTGACAACAGTGGTTGATGCATAGCGCTCTCTTTAACGTCTCCAACATCGCTGGCGGCCATCATTTCTGCTCAGTGTGAATCAACTGTCATCAGTGAACAGCACTGAGGCCCACTGGTCCCTCGTCCAGCGTAGATGCTCCCTGGCCCATGCAGGACGATGAAGCCTGTGCCTGGTGGTGTGGTCAGGTGCACTTGCAGGTCGTCTAGCACCCAGACCACACTGATGTAAACGGTTTATAATGGTCCCTTCAATGTACCTAGAGTTATGTGGCAATTATCATCCGATTCAACAGGGCATTGTTCACAATGAAGTGGTCATCAGTGTGGGATGTGGCCAAAGGATGTCCACTTCTATGAATTCTGTGACTCTTTCAGTCTCTCTGTTACAACCTGCTGATGACACTCTGTGACACTCTAAGCTCAGTGGCTACTTCTGTCTGAGAACATCCTGTTTGAAGCCTCGCAATGGCAAGGTACTGTTGATCAATTGTTAGGTGTCGTCTTGATCTCATGATGTCAAAATGTGAACAGCATGATGAGGAGGACTGTTTAAATACCAATTCTAACTGAACCAGGAAATGTATTGGGCTATTCGTGGATACAGTAATTAGTAGGAGGGTTGAAGTGGACCTGTCCTATTATCATGACCTATCAAATTAGTGTAGAGGAGGGGATAAGTGCCCAGCAGAACACCCCTTTGTTCAAGTAAATGAGTGCATTTTTGGTTTGTTTATAACATTTTTTAAATAAAGCAATGTTGCCCACACATGACTTTAAAATTGACCCTGGGCAGTTACGGTTGGAGATACAACAACTTACAGCTTAGTCTATTGCTAGATTAACTGCAGTTTACAGTTATAACACTAGATGCCGCTGTTACTAATGCTCACTTGTAGTCTCTCTCTGCATTTCTATGATGTGTTGTATTTTCCTGTACATTGAGGTGAACTCACTGATTTCTTTTTCCTGTCTGTTTCAATTCACCATGTAAGATGACTGTTATTGCACGCATGTCCCAATAAAGCCAGTTCCTGTTACTCCACAAAGTCTGATCTGAATTTACTCCGCTGCACCCAGCAATCATCCTCTGCAACAGTTACGTAACAACAATGTAGACAATCTATCCAGTAACGGGCAATTGGATGGAAATTCTTTGGGCCTGATTTATCAAGACCTTGTGCTTGTAGTATGTGCTACGCTAGTCTTGATGGGCCCTGCACTGCTGGAGCAGACATCTAATTTATGTGCTTCCTCCGGCAGTCCGAGTGCCAGACTGGAATAGATTTCAGTCATCATTTATGCCAGTTTCTGGCATAAATGATGATAAATATGCCAGGGCTGATGACCTCTCCCACACCGTGCCCTGCTCCCTTTTTAGAAACTGGGAAGGACAGTGTAAAAAGGCCAATTGCAACTAAATCTAGTTGCACTGAAGTTTAAATGGTTGCAAACCATTTTTTTATGCTAAATCAATGGGTAGGGTTAGGATAAAGCTCCCCATTGAATCTGTCTGGCTCTTCCTATTGAGAAATGTTTTCTGATTTGTTTAAAGAGAAAATCAATCAAAGGATAGAGTGTTCCTGCATTGTAGGACAGATAAATGAGTAAATCATAATGGTAATCTTTTTGAATTCCAAACATTTATCCCAAACCTGACCTCAAAATTAATACAGAGCAGTTACTGTACATGCCCCCCATACACTTTAAAGTGTCCTTGTCCAAACTGTCCAATTTCAGCAGGGCCAACCATTAACTAATGTGTATGACTCTCCTCTGACAGATGATATAAGGGGACACAATGACTGGGCAAGTTGAATTTCAGTACCTAATCCTTTTGTTTTGCAAGGACATTGAGATTGCAAGTGGTTTTGGCTTTCTCCTTGAAAATTCATGCATGTTTGGCCAAACTGAGCATGCATGTGTATGGATCAGTTCAGACTACAGCTATTAAAGGTGTTTGGACATCTTAAAGGGGTTTTCCAGGCTCTTCATATTGATTTTGATTACCTATCCTTAGAATAGGTAATCAAAATCCAATCAGTGGGTGCCTGACAACCCACATCCCCTTGACTGCAGCCTCCAGCACTGAAACTTTCAGTTTGAATGGAACAGGAAGCACAGCTCTTTACAAAGTGTAGTGGTCGTACCGGGTACTGCAGGTCAGCTCCTATTCACTGCACTAGTAGCTGAGCTACATTAACCCAGCAAGGCCAAACCACTTTGAACAGAGCTGTGCTTTCTGCTCTATTGAAAGAGCTAAGGAACAATAGGGTGCAGGGTGTCAAACCCTCGCTGATGATATATTAATGACCTATCCTGAGCATAGGTCAGTATCAGGAGCCTGGAATATCCCTTTAAGACTCACTAATTATGATGCAGCTATATAATATTGTGACCATTCGAACTTCATCATGCATGTTTAGGGCAAAATTTAACTCTGAGCAGATACAGTCCTGATCAACTGTTTAAGAACACTTGAAAAATGGCAAAAAATCATATTTAGCATGGCTGGATCTTAACAAGGTTCCAAGTAGAGCTTCAACATGCAACAAGAAGAAATGGGAGTGAGACAAAACATTTTTTGAGCATTCAATTTAATGAAAACAATGAATAAACTGAAAAAAATATAAGGGGTTGAGTCCGCACCACCTGCCTGCAGGTGCACATCACTATGGCGAACTACATACACAAACGGAAAATGCAAATGTGATCGCACACTGCATCCAGCACTCTGCCCTCCATGCTGGATGAGACATTGGTTTATATTTTGGCCAAAGCATAGTAAGCCACTCACCGCGTCAAGGTCGTCTCAATTGAGTGGTCCCTAACTCTTGTTCCTACCTGTTCATGGGCCATGACAGCCACATAAAATCCAGGGAATGCAGGTCAGCATGCAAGCCAAGTACACTTTGCTTGTAACCCCGTCCGGTGCCATTACAGCTTTCATCGGATCCAGGGATGCAAGTACCAACATGCATGCTGAACCCACCATATACTTCTCCTGGAGCCAGATGGCTAATGGTAGGTTCTATATAAGCAGACTCAGTTTTATACTGAGTCTGCTTGTATAGAACCTACCATTAGCCATTTGGCTCCAGGAGAAGTATATGGTGGGTTCAGCATGCATGTTGGTACTTGCATCCCTGGATCCGATGAAAGCTGTAATGGCACCGGACGGGGTTACAAGCAAAGTGTACTTGGCTTGCATGCTGACCTGCATTCCCTGGATTTTATGTGGCTGTCATGGCCCATGAACAGGTAGGAACAAGAGTTAGGGACCACTCAATTGAGACGACCTTGACGCGGTGAGTGGCTTACTATGCTTTGGCCAAAATATAAACCAATGTCTCATCCAGCATGGAGGGCAGAGTGCTGGATGCAGTGTGCGATCACATTTGCATTTTCCGTTTGTGTATGTAGTTCGCCATAGTGATGTGCACCTGCAGGCAGGTGGTGCGGACTCAACCCCTTATATTTTTTTCTTTGTAGCATATATTGGAGGCGTGGCGATCTCCTTTGAGTCAAGCACACCTGACCAGTTAATCTGTCCTGGAGGCTGGTTTTAAAGTCAGTATAAAACTGAGTCTGCTTATATAGAACCTACCATTAGCCATCTGGCTCCAGGAGAAGTATATGGTGGGTTCAGCATGCATGTTGGTACTTGCATCCCTGGATCCGATGAAAGCTGTAATGGCACCGGACGGGGTTACAAGCAAAGTGTACTTGGCTTGCATGCTGACCTGCATTCCCTGGATTTTATGTGGCTGTCATGGCCCATGAACAGGTAGGAACAAGAGTTAGGGACCACTCAATTGAGACGACCTTGACGCGGTGAGTGGCTTACTATGCTTTGGCCAAAATATAAACCAATGTCTCATCCAGCATGGAGGGCAGAGTGCTGGATGCAGTGTGCGATCACATTTGCATTTTCCGTTTGTGAATGAATAAACTGAAACAGGCTGTTTTTCAGCTGATCAAAAGTTTAGGTCCACAACTCCAAAAAAACGATACCCGCCCAAAACAGAAATCCAACTTCCAAACATGAACTCAGTAATGAGTAGCTCCGCTGTTATTGTCGATCACTTCAAAAAATTAGTTTTGACATGCTTGATTCAAGCGTTTCCATGAGGTGAGTGGGAACATTTCTCCAAGTGGTGAAGACGGCCGCACGAAGGCCATCTACTGTCCATTTTTGTAAACTTCCCTTGTCATCCATCCCCAAAGGTTCTCAATTGGATTTAGATCAGGGGAACACGCAGGATGGGCCAAAAGAGTGATGTTATTCTCCTGGAAGAAGTCCCTTGTCCTGCGGGCATTGTGTACTGTAGCGTTGTCCTGTTGAAAAACCCAGTCGTTACCACACAGACGAGGGCCCTCAGTCATGAGGAATGCTCTCTGCAACATCTGGACATAGCCAGCGGCTGTTTGACGCCCCTGCACTTCCTGAAGCTCCATTGTTCCACTGAAGGAAAAAGCACCCCAGACCATTATGGCGCCCCCTCCACTATGGCGCGTAGAAAACATCTCAGGTGGGATCTGCTTGTCATGCCAGTAATGTTGGAAACCATCAGGACCATCAAGGTAAAAAAAATTCTCATCAGAGAATAAAACTTTCTTCCACCTTTGAATGTCCCATGTTTGGTGCTCTCTTGCAAAGTCCAAAAGAGCAGTTCTGTGGCGTTCAAGGAGACTAGGTCTTTGAAGACGTTTTTTGTTTTTGAAGCCCTTCAGTCTCAGATGCCGTGTGATGGTTACGGGGCTGCAGTCAGCACCAGTAAGGGTCTTTATTTGGGTTAAGGATCGTCCAGTGTCTTGATGGACAGCCAATTGGACCCTCCGGCTTAGTGCTAGTGAAATTTTTTTGGGTCTTTGGGTCTTCCACTTTACTTTTTTGTTCCATAACCCTCAGGATCATTTAAGAAATTCCAAATGACTGTCTTACTGCATCCCACCTCAGCAGCGATGGCGCGCTGTAAGAGACCCTGCTTATGCAGTTCAACAACCCGACCACGTTCAAAAAGGGAGAGTTTTTTTGCCTTTGCCATCACAACCTGTGACTACCTGACAGAAAATGACAATGAAACCACATCTTTGCACAAATTTGGCCTTTTAAAGGCATGTGGTCCTAAAATTTGGATCAGCTGAAAAACAGCCTGTTTCAGTTTAATCGTTATTTTCAATTAATTGAATGCTCAAAAAATGTTTTGTCTCACTCTCATTTCTTCTTGTTGCATGTTGAAGCTCTACTTGGAACCTTGTTAAGATCCAACAATGTAAAATATGACTTTTTGCCATTTTTCAAGTGGTCTTAAACTTTTGATCAGGACTGTATAAATGTCATGAGTGGAGTGCAGGTGACTGTGTAATAACAATATGGCCGATTCAGCTGGTAATGAGCAGTTGGAGTAAGACTTGGTTTATCTATGGGGACAAAATGGTAAGAAATAGAGATTTTGCACTGGTTCTTCATTGAAGATGGCAGCGGCAGACTCTTTGCGAGAAAATGAATGATGTGAGTATGATTTTTTCCCCCACAATTTTAGAGAAAATTGATTCTTTACCACGAAGCAAGAGGGAATTCGGCTTTTCGGCAAATCAAGTTTTCCCTGAAATTTGTATCGAAGTCTACTTCATGAACTTCGATTTGCTCAACGCTAGCCAGAATGCTTAGCAAATAAAGAGGTCCCCAGTGATCCCAGGGAGAAGGGGGAATACAGGCAATGTCTTCATGGTATCACCCCTTTTACCAGTAACAGAATGCTACTGTCATCTTCTTCTGTATAGTCTCCACTGTCCTCAGGAGGACTTTGAGAAGTTTCTTCATATTATCACCCCTCTAAAAAACAACCTCCTGTTACTGTTATCTCTCCCCCGTAGAGCGACCAGTGACTCCAGTGGATGCATATATGGGAACTTTTCTTTGTATTATAACCCCTATTGCTGTTAACTCTCCTTTATACAGCCACCAGTGTCTCCAAGGTTGTATTAAAGGGAACTTTTTTTCATGTTATCACCTCTCTTATCAATCAAAGCCTTTTACTGTTATCTGTACAACCTCTTGTGAGATACAAGAAGTTCATATTTTCACCCCAATTACCAATCGCAAAGAACATGTGGTTTTTGGTTATCACATTTGAAAATATAATAATTTGCATATCTACTCCCTGTAACTGACTTGATAATTTGTTGACTCCATGACTTAAATGTTTATTAGCATCTGGATCATAGAAATGCTCGACCCCTTTGGTTTTGGTCATAATGTAAACACACATTCATATTGACATACGGACATAGGCATAAGTGACTCTGCACATCTTGAACTTTTAGTTTTAGGAGATGTTGGACATCTAAGCCTCATTTTTGGTCACACTTTTTGAAATTATTTTTTTGAAAACATGTTTAGATGAAAAATGTCAGAAAGGCACTCACGAGTAGAGAGATCTGGGTGGCATTTTCACATTAACAGGTATCTAATTTCAGAAAATATATGGGTATGGATATATAATTTGATATTTTTTAGAATTTTTCTAACCATATGTCAGAGTGTAAAACTGGTGCTGAAACCAACTGCAGTGAAAGGGTTAAACAGGGCACAGTGTAAGTTCATTAGACAGGCAGAGAGCTGATTTAAACCTTTGTACTGAATGACAATAAAATATAATGCAACAACCTCAGCACCTTAAATTTTTGCATGCTACAGTATATGTTTTTTTTTTGCAGATCATCTCCTGCATGCCAAAGGGTTTCTTCCCTATAGTGTAATGTCTGTGTGACCAATATATGAAGATAATCCCATTAGTGTACTGAGATATACTGCCGAGGTCTCAGAACAGCTAGTATAACTTGCTATAGCACATTGCCAGATAATTTAATTTAAAGCACAGTCCTGATGCCCTTTCTAACAGGTGCCTCATACTTTGGTATTTTCCACGTATCCTCAGTAGGCATGTCACTTGACTCCAGACAAGTGTGGAACCCGGGAAGCCCTCACTGCATCGTCTGTCTCTGTGCAATGCAAATGTGCCCTTTCCAATCACACAGAAATATTAAGTTGTTTCAAATCTTCTTGATTCTTTGAACTTCACAACTAAAAATACTCATCATTATAGAAAACAGGGAGCAGAATGAATGGCGGTGATGATAGGGATAACATTGCATCTTCACAAAAAATAAATAAAAAATTAATGGATCTGCACTTCCGTTCCGCAAAAAAATAGAACATGTTCTATTCTTGTCCGCAATTGCGGACAAGAAAAGACATTTTCTATAAGAGTGCCGGCGATGTGGAGTTCGCAAAATGTGGAACGCACATTGCCGGTGTCCATGTTTTGCGGATCCGCAAAACACATATGGACGTGTGAATGGACCCTAATGATGTGCAGCCAGCCAATCCGCAGATAGCCATCCCTGTGCCACAGCCCTATAATAGCCTCATCCCGCATGGTCTCTGCCATTTCACTGTAAGCTGAGCATAGGGAGAGACGTGGCAAGCACTAGGAACAGTGTTTCAGAAAGCTTTTAATTGTAGAATATTGAATAGGGAGAGTGCAGAAACAGTGCAGGGAGATCTTAGGAGGGGTTTTTAGACACTGTAGGGAGAGCATAGGGAGACTGCAGGGACAGTGCAGGCCTAGTGTAATTGCTCTATGCATCTTGCTCAACTGCTGCGCCATTTATGCTTAATCTGTTCTGTTATACATAGACTTAATGTGCGTCAGACCTGATCTCAACAGGTGGTCTAATATATAGTCGTGTTTATCTAGTTCACCTCCTTGCGACATTCTTATTTAATCTGTTCAGTTTTACATAGACTTACTGTATGTCAGATTTGGTCTAAACAGGCAGGCTAATATATAGGCTAATTTATCTAGTTCACCTGCTGTGCAATACATACTTAATCTGGTCTCTTATACATAGACTTACTGTGCGTTACACACACTTGTAACAGGCAGTCTAATATGTAGGCGCGTTTATCTAGTTCACTTGCTGCACCATTCATACTTAGTTACATAGTTACATTACTGATTCAGTTACTGTACACTATGGCCAACAGACAGTTGCCTGGGCCCTCAAAAGGATAAGGCAGTGGCAATAATGTTGCTGTATCCGGCACAAGTAGCATCAGAAGAAGGGGTGGTTGTAGCAGTAGCTGCAGCAACAGGCCAGAGCTGCCACTGGATTCCAGCTGTCGTGTTTTGACCAACAATCCACCTGCACTAGAATGGGTGACTTGCTCTTCAACATCCTCTCAAGTGACATCAGACACACAGAGCCAGGAATGGGTGGGTTCCTCTGACAACACAGTTAGTTGGCATGACCCAGGAACAACCTCTGTGCCCTTACTTGTCCTGCAACTGCCTTTTTCTTTTGCTGCTCCTTCTGTTTGAGAAGTAATATATGCTGCTGGCTCTGCTCTGCTTTTCAGCAAGGATGATCTTATTGAGGACAGTCTGTAGCTACATATGTGAAAATGTCGGGCATCACTGCGTTATAATGTGTGTGCTTGGTCAGCGGGTGTCATCCCAGATAAGTCGAAGAAGAGAAAACCGGCACTTCAGTGAATTGCTGAATGATTCTTTTTATTGGTCACTCATGAATACAGTGACGTGCGTTTTGGCACATGCATGTGCCTTTGTCAAACAGTGAGTGTACAGCTGATTGCAAAGAAACAAATGAACAAGGATTTAAATAGCCTGCCCCAAGTCACATGACCTAAGCGTCACGTCACCAGGGAAACAGTGGGCGGTAACAAAACAAGTGAAAAAAATATACATAGTAACTATGCAAATTCTGTAGTTCCTCTCCGTAGTCAGGTTATGGAAATTTTTTAGTTGCACTGCGAAAAGTTATAAATATACATGATAATTGGATATCTTCTCTTGTCTTATTATGTGTATTTATAACTTTTCGCAGTGCAACTAATACATTTCCATAACCCGACAGTTGGGTGGGAGCACGTGTTGCAAGCAGTCAGGGAAATGTCTATTAGACTGGTGAGGGTGACATAAGTGACGACCAAACAGTAACGGATGATAATGATGATGTAGCCAATCACACGTGAGAGCCGGGTGATGAGAGGGCATCATCATCATCATCAGGGAGTGGGAGTGGCAGTGTGCCGATGAGCCAGCAGGAAAGAAACAGTGGGATATCGAGCCAAATGAGCCCAGGGTAGACTGTCTGCTACTCAGAATTCTACCTGTCTGGAAACAACTAGCGGTGCACAGGTTCAAAAAGGCAGCGGTAGGCAATAATCATGGAGTGGTGGGGATAAAATGCCATACTCGGCAGTGTGGGAATTTTTTATCAAGTCTCTGGAGGACGTTAGCATGGCGGTATGCAGGATATGTGGGCCGAAGGTAAAGCATGGTCAGGGTGCTTATGTTGGCACAACGGCCCTGCGTCAACACATGGAGGGTCACCATAAGGTGGCCTGGGAGAACTGTGGCACTAATGTAGTGGTACAGCTTGATGCAGCAACCGCTGCATCTCCCAGGGGCCCGTATCCCTTCTCCAGCAGTCAGGGCTCTCAACCTCAACAGAAGAAATTTGTCATTCCTCGCCTTCGTCTATAGCTCCTGATGCTCCTCCTCTCACTCCTCAACACGTGTTTTGCCACCAATCAATCACCGAGGCAATTGCAAAGAGACAACGGTATGTGCTAAAAAAGCTGTACCAGCCCTGTACACATATGTTGGGCTAGTCCTTGAGCCTGTCCGTGTCCGAGCTGTAAGTATAGTCAAGGACAATATATGTCCTTCACAGCCCACTGGGTAAATGTGGTTCCGGCCCAGGCACACCAGTAACTTGGCCAGGTGATGGCAATGCCCCCTCCACGTTGTAATTGTGGGATTTCTGCACCAATCTCCTCTTCTGCCTCCTCATCCTCCATCTTGTTCTCAGCCTCTACTTCAGGTACAGTTCAGAGTGGTCCTCCAGCATACCATCTATGTAAACCACGGTGTTGTCACATTGTTCTGCACCTCATCATCCTGAGCGAACGGAATCACACTGGCGAGGAACTGCTCCGCGTCATCAACAAAGAAATCGAATCCTGGCTGTCTCCTCGCCAATTGGAGATAGAAACCATGGTCACCGATAATGGGAAAAACATTCTGTCTGCATGGCACATGTCTTTAATCTGGTTGTCACCCAGTTCCTCAAGTCTTCCACCGAACTAAGGCCTCTTTCACACTTGCGTTGTTGGGATCCGGTGTGCACTTCCGTTGCCGGAGGTGCCCGCCGGATCCGGAAAAACGCAAGTGTACTGAAAGCATTTGAAGACGGAGCCGTCTTCAAAATGCTTTCAGTGTTACTATGGCACCCATGACGCTATTAAAGTCCTGGTTGCCATAGTAGGAGCGGGGAGCGGGGGAGCGGTATACTTACAGTCCGTTCGGCTCCCGGGGCGCTCCAGAATGACGTCAGAGCGCCCCAAGCGCATGGATGACGTGATCCATGTGATCACGTGATCCATGCTCTTGGGGCGCCCTGACGTCACTCTGGAGCGCCCGGGGAGCCGCACGGACGGTAAGTATGCTGCTCCCCCACTGCCCGCTACACTTTACCATGGCTGCCAGGACTTTAGCGTCCCGGCAGCCATGGTAACCACTCTGAAAAAGCTAAATGTCGGGTCCGGCAATGCGCCGAAATGACGTTTAGCTTAAGGCCTGATCCGGATCAATGCCTTTCAATGGGCATTAATTCCGGATCCGGCCTTGCGGCAAGTCTTCAGGATTTTTGGCCGGAGCAAAAAGCGCAGCGTGCTGCAGTATTTTCTCCGGCCAAAAAACGTTCCGTTCCGGAACTAAAGACATCCTGATGCATCCTGAACGGATTTCTCTCCATTCAGAATGCATTAGGATAATCCTGATCAGAATTCTTTCGGCATAGAGCCCCGACGATGGAACTCTATCCCGGAAGAAAAGAACGCAGGTGTGAAAGAGCCCTAATAGAGCTGTTAAAAATGTCCAGGAACCGTGCGTGCACTTCAGCCACTCTGACCCTGCAAAACATGCCCCCCTTAACCTGCCAAGGCAGAATGGTGTTCCCCTACATCGCCTCATATGCAACGTTTCCACACATTGGAACTCCACGCTCCACATGTTGGACCGACTGTATGAGCAAAGGAAACCCCTGACCAATTTCTTGATGATTCTGGTGGATAGGACTACTCCCTGGTGTAACTTCGATGTTAGACAGTGGCAGCTTATGGCTGACAGCTGCTGTTTGCTCAGGCCCTTTGAGGAGGCCACTTTTTTTATCAGATTTATCAGCATCCTGGTGGGAATGCAGATAAATCTGACTGGCAAGGCGACAGAAGACGTGGCACCTACATGTCACTGCCACCTGAGCACTTTGTTGGCTGAAATGGCACAGGATTATGAGGAAAAGGAGGAGGACCCAGGAAATGCCTAGGAATACTATACAGAACTAGGTGGTTTTTATGCCCAAGCGACAGGAGAGGACCAGGAGAAGCAGCATGAGAAGCTGGAGGGCGATGACATAGACCAGGCAGATGACCCCAACATACTGTGGCAGTATATAAAAATGGTTGGGAGCACTCAAATAGCCGGCAAGTGTATGGATAACAAATATTCTGGTTTATTTAATACATAGTATCTCAAACACAATATAAACATCAAGAAGTTGATCAACTAAATAAGAATAAAAATAAAAATAAATATAAAAATAAAAATGAAAATATTAAAAAGTTAAAAACAATAACAAAATGTCAAATCCGTAGGTAACGATTATGTTGTATTCCAATGGTAATAAGTCTATATTCTCCTGATATCGGTGTTAGAGCATCTATATAAAAATTAGATTCATCATATGATTTATATCGGACTCTTTGAGTTGTTGCATTTATCTATTCTGTCTGCACACCATGTGTGAATGAAAAATGAAGAAGTAGAATATAGCAACAATGTACTCTTGATAGATGTTACACACCGCAATAGATTACCATAAGTAACATAATGTAGCAGACGTTCGCCTGTTAGTAGTGATTAGTACAACTGCAACCAGTCTCGCAGAGGATGATGTTTCAAGCAATGGTTTGGATGTCGATCATGCGCTATATATGCTGGTCAGACTTCTCATGCAGTCAGGCGATGATTTGTAGAAGCTGGTGCTGGAAATTCAAGATAGCGCTTCTGTTGTCAGTCGCGCTGTATCTGTATTCAACTGCGCTCAGGCTAGCTGTGTGGCGTTCCACGTGGGCTACGAATGCCATGCTGAATGGCCGCTAAGAATGGATGCGAATCAGCTCGAAGAGGATTACTTGAATGTCATAGTTAGTGCGTTACTTATGCGGATGCACAGTCGATATAGATATCAATTCTCTGCAGAGACTAACCTTTATAAAGATGAATCAGGCATGGATCAACCAGGATTTCTAGATACCGGTGCCTGATGCAACAAACTAGGCATTCTGGACTCATTCTGGCAGTAATGATCTGACTGTAGTGTGCTGCCGCACCAGAATGTTGTGAGAAGTGGCCCGTTACTTCTGGCCATGTGCTGCTGACACTATTCTAATTCTGTCACCTGCCTGATGCCACACACCTACTGCCCTATCCGCCATCTGCTCCTACTGTGATCTGCAACCATCTTGTGTTGTTACTGCCAATGCTGTTGACCCCCCCCCCCCCCTCACTACCGGGGCCACTGTGCTGACTCCTTATGTCATTGCCACCCTCATTACTCTATGACTGCGCAACTGTGATGGCTCCTCATGCTGTTTCCACCATCATCAGTCTGTTCGTGGCCACTATTGTGACTCTTCATGATGTTTCCACCCTCACCACTCTGTTACGGAGCCACTAGTGTCCTTGTTTAGCCGTGTTGACATCAGACATTCATTTTTCCATTTTTCTGATCCATCAGAAGAACAGAAAAATAAAAAACAAAACAGATCCTGTCGTTTGAGTGTTAATAAGGCCTCTATCACGTAGTCTGTATTTTGCATCAGGATTTGGTCACGATTTGGAAGCCAAAAGCAGGAGTAGGTCCAAAACACAGAATACAGATGTAGTAGAGTTAACAGACATGGTTTATGAGACGTGTTATCTAAACTAAATGCGTTAAGCAAACACCTTCAATTGCTTTTCAATGGATTTTGTTTCAAGAAAACGCGATGAGTTAAGAAATTTGAGTTAAAAGTTTGTGTGTTAACCCTGCTACATCTGTATATGCAAATATTTCCATGCCTTAAAAATACTGATCAAATGCTGACCAAATACTGACCATGTTAAGGAGTATGCTCAAAATACAGATTCCACTTTTTTTGGCTTTTCTTCTAACGGATCAGAAGAAGGGAAAAACAGTGACATCAACACAACCTTAATGCTGATACCCTCCCCACTCTGTCATGGAGCCACTACTTGAATCTTTGGCCACTGCACGTTCAGTTCACGCTAATAAATTAGACATGGCGCTAACATTGACTTGTAAGGCTGAGTTCACACTTCAGTTATTTGGTCAGTTATTTCCATCATTTTATTATGAGCCAAATTCAGGAGCCAAGCCTACTCTCAGATTAGGTATCATGAATAGTTCTACACCTGATCTGTGGGTTTGACCGGCACCTGCTTTTGGCTGACAATAAATAATGAGAATAACTGACCAAATAACTGAAGTGTGAACTCAGCCTATTAGTGACGCACAGTTATTCTGCAGCTAACAGAAGGGATTAAAAAGCATGTGTTTGGACTGCCACAACATATATTTTTCTCCACTACTTTATTGGCACTGGGTCCTTTTTTTTTATTTTGTCCCACTAAAGAGTCATTTGGAAACAGCTCCTGCAGGGGCACACAGTGTTTTTTTTTGTTTGCTTGTTTTTTTGCTGTACTGAAGGCTGCTGTATGCTTTTCTTTTGGTTTAATATAAAGAATTAGCTAGAAATGTTGGTGGCCTGCAGAATGATGCACACGTCCATCCATATATGTGAAGTGCCTGTCATTCTGACGCACATTAACTGTTTCACTACCAGAAAGGATTAGCTATGCATGTTGCTGCACTGCACACTGATGTGCTCCCTGATACACTCTCCCTAAAGTTTAGCTGCAGGCTGGGATAGACCGGATTTAACAAAATTGACAAAATTAATTAGTAACTAAGGCAATTTTTTGGCGAAATTTGGCAAAGCACCTGAATTGAATTTTTGAAAACTTCACTTATCTCTAGTGGCAGCAGTGGCAGTACTGGTGACAATTGTGGCCCCATGACATAGTAGGGAATGTGGCAGCAGCAGTGGCATACCGCACAAGATGGTGGCAGATTACAGTAATAACAGAACCCAACAACAGCAGTGTAATAGCAACCAGTGGTATGCATATCAATGTAAATATGTAACATGAACATAATAATAGGCAAAGAACTCCCTTTGTTGGAATGGCAGTAGAGACTGCAGGTGGGTGGAATCAGGCGGGTGGAAACATCAGAATAGTAGCAGCAGCAGCACCTGGCCAGAAGTAACAACCCATTTTGCACAATACACTACAGTATGATCATTAGTGGTAGAATGACCTATTCTGTTGCATCAGGCACAGGTACTGTATCTGGAATCCTGGTTGATCCACACCTGATTCATCTTTATGAAGCTTAGTCTGTCAACACTTTGGGAGGAAAGGCGAGTTCTTTTAGGGGTAACTATGACCCCCACTGCATCGAACACCCGCTCTGATGCCACACTACTGGACGGGCAGAAATGCATGCCCATGGCAAACTCTGCCAGTTGTGGCCACACTTCAAGTTTGCACGCCCAGTAGTCCAGGGGATCTTGTTTCATGGGTGACAGGGTGCAGTCCAAGTATGTCACCACCTGCCTAGTGAGGTTCTGCTGCATGTCCCACTGCTGCTACTGCTGGGTGGTTTCTTCAGAAGGCGGCTGAAGAAAACTGCTCATCAGAGACTCCAGACTTAAGTTGTTGCTTATGGAACTGGTGCTGCTCCTGTCAGTCATGGCAGTGGAGTGTGAGCACAGTGGGCCCCTCAGTCAGACCTTCCTGAGGACAGGCGATGGCTCATGTAGGCAGCAACTAACTAACTGCACAGTATGTCTCTATAGTAGTCCATTTTTGCATTCCTCTCAGAAGGTCTAAAAAAATGCCCCCATTTTTGACTGGTCGCGGGGGTCTAACATTGTGAATAGCCAGTAGTCATCTATCTGCCAAATCCTGACAATGCGGCTGTCACTAAGCATCTCACCATTTGCGCAAGGAACTTGGAGAGTGTCCCTGCCTCCTTCTCCACTGCATACTGCCATGGTCTGTAGGAGTCATCTGCTTTGTTTTCGTCATCACCCTCCAGCTCTTCATGTTCCTCCTGGTCATCTCCTTTCACTTGTGCAGATAAACCACCTAGTTGTGTATAAAATTCCTGGGCATTTATCTCCTCCTCCTTGTCCTCCTCTGTCTTCTGTCCCCCCGCCAATCAGATTTGTCAGCATCCCCTCCAGGATGTGAAGGAGTGGAAGGACATCATTCATCCCGTAGTTCTATCAAATGACAAATATAGTGGCCAACTTAAAGGGCCTGAGCAAACAGCATGTATCAAGCATGAGCTGCCACTGGCTAATGTGGAAGTTACATCGGCGAGTAAACCTGTCCGTCTGCAGCTTTTAGAAATTATTGACCGCCTTCCTCTGCTCATACAGGACTTATGAAACATGGAGTTCCAAATGGTGGAAACGCTGCATATGAGGCGATGTTGGGGAAGAGCATTTTGTCTTTACAGCTCAAGCACGGCGTTTTTTGCATGGCAAAAGTGGTTTAAGTCCATGCACAGTTTTCTGGACATTTTTAACAGCTCTTGTAGTTCAGTGGAGGACTTTAGGAACTGGGTGACAAAGAGATTGAAGACGTGCGCCATGCTCCCTGACACAGCACGTGCAAATGTTGTTTCAGTTATTGGTAACCATGATTCCTATTTCCAGTTGGAGAGGAGAGAGCCAGTTTTAAATTTCTTTATTGATGACGCCGAGCAGTTCCCCCCTGATGTGGCTCCATTTAGCCAGGCTGACGAGGTGCAGAACCATGTGACAGCTAGCTTTGCATAGGTTATATGCTGGAAGACAACATTGAACTATGCTTAGAGCAAAGGGTGAGGACAAGGTGGAGGATGAGGAGACAGAGGAGGACATTGGAGCAGAAATCCCAGCATTACAGTGGAGGCAGCATTGCCATCACCTGACCAAGTTGGTGTGCCTGAGCCGTAACGACATTTACCTGGTGTGCTGTGAGCGACATAATGTGTCCTTCACCATAGTTCCAACTTCATACATCAGTGCTGTCGTGAATTCTACTAGACACTGAAAGTAATGGGTAACATTACGGATTAACTATGAATGTCGTTGCACTTGAACGTAATGCACACAGCGATAAACTCTCCCTGCAGTCTCCCTGTACTCTCCCTATGATCTCCCTGCACTCTCCCTCTCCAATATTCTTCTATTAATAATTTTCAGTAACACTGTCCCTAGCGCATGAGAGCTTGCCACGTCTCTCCCTACACTCAGCTCACAGGTAGAGATAAGTATGGGTCCAGAGAAAAAGTTGGAACAGAAATTTACGCAAGACTCCATTAGTGGACCACTCATAAGAGACAACCCCCCCCCCGCCCCAATTTAAATGTAGACTGTGGTGATCATCTGAACGCCACCTGAAGATTTTTCTGGCCACTGCAGGGAAAATGTGGCATTGACGGGTGATTGGTTCAGATGAATGGCCCTCCATGGACAGCTTGACAGCTTACTATTGCACATAGACCGTTCCGATCTAAGAGCAAGCAGAGATCTTGAAAATGGTAAGGAATTGAAACACTAAGTCTATTACAAACCTGCATTTACATATATTGATTAAGCTTCATTTCTAGATAGCTCACAGCATATAAGTCCTCAGCCATTGACTATCCACAGGTGGCTCCGGCCCTCTACAGACCTACTGTATATTAAACATTCTACCGCTATATATAATATATTGTAATGTAATTGAAGCCAAAAGGAATTATAAGACTGAGACATCATGGTGAAAGTATTGAAACAAGAAGAAGCACATTGGAGGAAATGTCCTGTAATCTTGTGTAATTATTATCATATCTAATATAAATGAGAAAATGTACGTTTTACATTTGTTCGTAATGAAATATGGCGCGGAGAAGGGATTCAGCAGGCAAAGGAATATAGGATAATAAAATGTAGATAATGTCTTAATCACTCTGCATTATTAAACATTAATAGAAAATCATTAATAGCATCTCTGTAACCATCTATGTCATTCAGTTCTCAGTCTACCATGAAGGCTCCTCTTCTCGGATCCTCTCCGAGCGTCAGTAAATTTCTGAGGAGTAAGAACTTAACTGCTTCAACCCCATCATAGTGAGGAGCTCTCATTTTTATTCCCAGTTCCCCAATTTAACTCATATATAAGTACATAGAACACCATGGAAAATTGTTGGAGAATTTTTCCATCCTCTTTTGAGAGAATACAGGTGTCCATGGCTCCAAAAAGAAAAGCCACCAAGCGAGAAGCTACATACCGGCTCTTACCTGTTATGGCCCCTTTACGTTGCCCATTATTCTAGTAGATTATTGCTAATGAGGGGTTGTATGAAAGCTCTCTAGCAATAATCAGCCCCTTTAAAGGTGTGGCCAATTACCTGATGAACAAGTGAAACACTTGTTCATCAGGTGATAGATGGCTGGTGCGGCCTCTTAAATTATCGTTTGTGGGCAACAGATCATGCAGTCTATTCAGCCTCTGCTGCCCACAAAGATTTTGTATGAGGATGAACGTTGGCATTAGCGATCGTTCCCCCCATACTGATGAGGGGATTGCTGCATGTAAATGCATTGGTCTCCACCACTGATGAGCAGGCTATTGTCAAGAAAGAACACTTCCTTCCCAACAATTGTCTCCATCGAGCATTGTAAAGTGGCTAGGGAACTAAGAATCAGGTATTATAACATTAATCATCATCCTTGATCCTTCTTTCCTATGACATTATTATTTGTTGGGCAGAGCTTGGAGGTCACTACATGCATTAAATAGGCCTGATGAAATGTGTGACTAATGTGGACCTTTAGACTGCTGACCTTATGCCCTCCACCCTCCCATTCTTCTACTTTATCAGAAACTGTTTGTAGTACCAGTTGGAGCCACCAGTTGTGACTCTGAAAAATAAGTGTTTTCTGTAATGGCCGGTTGGACCTTTTGATCACCATGGTCCATAGTGATAATGATGTGATCAAGGGGGATCTGATCAACCAATCATAGGTCATCATGAGACTTCTAGTTCAGGTGATCAGATACTTGCGCCTAAAGCAGAACACAGTGGACTCAAAGTTATGATGTATTCATGAGGAGAACACTCCCCACAGTTCCTACCATGACACCTCATAAGTGACCAAAGCCCCCATTTTTTTGCAAGTGCCAGTCGCTTTTGAGAGGGATAGGTAGGTGAGGAGAACCAGATGGAGCGTTCTCTTCATGAATGTCCACTGTTAAGCTGTAGTTGCATAAAAGATATATTTTTGTCTGTCGTTTAGGCACATATCCTTTGGACCTGACCCCATAACATGGACCTGTCCCCATAATATTGACTTATAGCCATAGTGACACACCAATAGGTAATGCTTTATTTAGGTCAAAGATGTAAATATGGGTGACTGATCCTCAGGAAAAGTCTTCGATATTTGATAGTGCAGGTCTGACTCTCGACACCCCTACCAATCAACTTTTGGAAGAGGTTGTGGTGCTCGGCCTGTTACACCATGTCCATTGGGCAGCTCAGTCCGATTTAAGTGAATTGGACTGAGCTGCAATACCAAGCACAGCCACTATACAGTGTATGCCGCTATGATTAACCATTTGAAAATTGACCAGTAGGTCTTGAAACGCATCTTTAGTGTTGACTAAATTTAAGGTCTCGCCACAATTTTTATTTTTATATCTGCAGATGAGTGACATTTCTATCATTCCAACATCTTCGCACAACACACAGGGCCACAGGTATAATCCTCACTCTCTATAGAAATCAATAGACAATGGTTTAAAAAAAGTGAATACCATAAAGCAAAAAGAAACAAACTGCTCATTAACTCCAATTAACGGCCAGGGCAAAATCCTGCACTCGTGCATTAGTCTGAAGTTATTGCTATTTTTGCAACAGAATGTAAAACACATTAGTGCACTGGAAGAGAGGTCAGCAGAAAACTATAGAATATGTCGTCGGGTAGGAGCCGACTGGTCCCTCTACTCCATTTTCCTATCTGCAGCACAAAGTCAGATATAGTTTATTATCAATCTCATGTTATCTCATGTCCAGTGGAGACAGACTACTTGTACATATATTTAGTTGATTTTCTATTAACTCTTGGAGTCCATTTGCTGGAGCAGAGAATCAGCCAGTGCTGTTCAGTTTGCCCCTGTAACATCCAGAACTGGATTGTAATCCTAGTTTAGTCCTTCAAGGTTTCATACATGGTCATCTTTTAAGGTTAGACCCCACTGAAGTCTACAGAGAATCTTCATGTCAACACAAAACACTGAACTTTTAGATCTTCATTCAGTTGGCGTCTGATCAGCTGGAGACACTGGACATCCAGTTATTTTCAGTTTTGCAAAAATAATACCTGCAGCATTACAACCAACTGGTGGTACCACTTTAACTTAATGAGGAAACATGTATTCAACCATGGTCGACAATTGTGGCAATGCATTTGACCATTGTGACCATTTCTTTGACCAGTGGCGTACACACAATCCATGGGGCCCCGTTGCGAAACTGATCCATGGGGCCCCCTCCCCGTCGACGACCCTCCAACCCGCCGCAACCCACAATATTCTCACGTAAAACCAGCTCTGCTACATTATGTAGCAGTGCTGGTTTTGTCATCCATTTCTTATATTTATTATATAGACTAGTAGCTCAGAATTGCACCAATATCCATTTACTATTACTGCCAGAACATGTTGGGTGTAGTAGTTTCAGCCCAACTGGGCAGTCAGAGGTTGTAGGCTACAGAAATATAGCAGAGTTAGTTATAAAGCCATTGATAGGCCAATTAAGTATTTTACCATATGAAGGCAAAAGAAATGCATGACAAAACCAGCTCTGCTACATCCAAGCATATAAGCTCAATAGAAGTGCCTACACAAAAGAGCTGCACCCCAAGACAACAGAAAAACCCCATTACTTCATAGCACAAGTCACCAGTCATAACTTTACATACATTGCCCAACTCTCAGCCCCCATCAGACCTCACGCACTCTGAAAGCCGGACCGGCTTCTTTGTGCAGCGCTCTCCCTCTCCCTTTCTTTTCCGGCGCCTTCTCCCTGTCCCTGCATCTCAACGTCATGTCAGGCACGCCGCACCGCCGGCTGTGGAGGAGACTCAGGGGGAGGAGACTCAAGGGAGGGTAGGGCTGGCAGCAAGGAAACTTAACACTGGGGGGCGGGCCCCGGGCCTGCCGCCCGGGATATACAGGCACAGCACTACTGCAGGGCGGGTCCACAGGCGGCCGGGGAGGAGACTCAGGGGGAGGAGACTCAAGGGAGGGTAGGGCTGGCAGCAAGGACAGTCAACACTGGGGGGCGGGCCCCGGGCCGGCTGCCCGGGTTATACAGGCACAGCACTACTGCAGGGCGGGTCCACAGGCGGCCGGGCCCCCTGGAGTGCCGGGCCCGGTCGCAAGTGCGACCCCTGCGACCCCTGTATGTACGCCACTGTCTTTGACCTTTGTTGACTATTGTTGACTCTTGACTCTTGTGACCATGTATTTTACCATTGTGTAGCATTGTAACCATGCATTTGACCATTATGACCATGTATTTGACAATTTTTGGACAATTGCAACCATTTATTTGACCACTTTGTTGACCGTAGTGACCAGGTATTTTACCATTGTTTAGCATTGTAACCATGCATTTGACTATTGTTGACAATTTATTCGACCATTGCAACTAGTGTTGAACGAATGAAAGTACACGAAGTGGACTTAGATCTGAATTTCAGGGAAAATTCGATTTGCAGGAAAGAAATGCCTTGTGCTTTGTGGTAACAAATAAATTTTCCCTAAAATGGCGGTAAAAAATAAAGAAATTATACTTACCTCATTCATTTGCGTGCAAAGAGCGGCCATCTTGATTGAAGATACCGTGCGACAGCATGATGACGTTGCGCTGGATCTTCAATCAAGATGGCCGCGGAGGACTCTTTGCGAGCAAATGGATAAGGTGACTATTTTAATAATTTTTTTTTTAACAGATTAACCCCTGACAGCCCTCAATGGTCATTTCACATGTCATGATCAGCTATGAACATGGCATCTGAGGGAGCTGCTCATTCGCCGTTCCTCATCATTGTCCCTGCTGCTCACAAAGAAATGCGCTTCGTGACAAAGTAATTCATCACAAAGTGAAATTTGGTTAAGCAGCCGAATCGAAGATTTGAAAACTTCTCTCATCTCTAATTGTAACCATGCATTTGACCATTATTACCATTCATATGACCATGGTTGACCGTAGAGCATGTGTTTAACCATTTGAACCAATGTGACCATTTATTTGACCATTGTTGACTATTGTGACCATGTATTTCACCACAGTTGACCATATATTTGACAACTGTTGACCATTGTGACCATCTTTTTGACCATTGTTGACAGTGCCGTCTTTAATATTGATTGGACCGTGGGCAAGAGGGAGAACACAATTGCCGCTACCGCATTCATGGGTCCATACTTTATTAACTAAGTAGGAGTACATGTAGGGCATACATGGGGGATGTCCCTGCACTTACTATTATTCCTGGGCGCTGCTCCGTTGCGCCACTGTGGCCCCCCGTTACATACTCCTGCGCTGTATGCTAAGTAACAGCATTGGAACACCAGGGAGGAGACATCAGCTTTTCTCCCTGGGCGTTCCTTCTTCCTGGCTGTAGCGCTGTCAATCGCAGCGCAGAGAGTCACAGCCAGGGAGAAGGTGGGTTTGTTTTTATCCCTGGCTGTGACGCTCTGCGCAGTTATTGGACAGCGCTACAGCCAGGGAGAAGGAATGCCCAGGAAGAGAAGCTGATGTCTCCTCCCTGGTGTTCCGATGCTGTTACTTAGCATACAGCGTGGGAGAATGTAACGGGGACCACACCGGCGCAACGGAGCGCGCCCAGAAATTATAGTAAGTGCAGGGACATCCCCCATGTGTGCTCTACATGTCCTGCTACGTAGTTAATAAAGTATGGACCCATGAAAGGTCCTTCAGTGGCCAGAGGGGCTCAAGTTGCCTTGGGCCCCACAGGAGCAACTGGGCCCAGGGCGGCCCTGATTGTTGACCATTGTTAGACCTGGTTTAGCCAATTTGTGGAAATTGAAAACCTTACAGTATCAATTATCTTGCCATGGCAAATTTATCTGACCACGGATGACCACTGTGACATGCATTTGACTGTTGTCACTTAAAGGAGTTATCCCATGATTAATGTAAAAATGAAAATCAGATGTCATACAGCACATGACCATCTATTTATAACAAATCTAGAACCAGCCCTGTACCTCACATGGATCCAGAAATCTCCCCATTCATTGCTCTGGTACATTTATATCAAGCTGACAGCTCAAGGGGAGGGTCTTTTTTGCTGCAGCTAAGGGGGCGTGTTCATGCTCTCCCTATCACAGCTCAGGAGGCAGTTGAAGGATGAAACTGAGCATGTGCGGCCATCTCAGTGAGCAGGACAAAGAAATCTGAAAAAGAGCAAACAGCAGGTGGTGCTATACAGATACATTTTATTGAATAACTCAGTGGCTATGCAACATTTTTAATTACATTCAATTGCAAAAGTATTCAGGTCCAGGTGCTGGTTAGAAAACTGTATAATTTTTTTTTGTGGGACAACCTCTTTAAGATGAAAAGAAAATCCTTCTAAACTCCAAATACCAGAATAAATCCCAATCAGTGAAGGCATTCAGGCCCCCACTTCAACTTGAGCTGTCAAAATGCACGATTCTTCTTTCACAGACGATGTTGGGGGAGACTTGAGATCTCCCGATTCATGTTAGACTGTTGGCCAGACCCACTGAAAATGGTGGGTTTGGCCAACAATAGTAAAATGTGTATTGAGGCCTTAAGGGATATTCCCATCTGGAATGCTTATAGCTTCAACCTCTGGGACCTGCTCGCTCATCTATTATCAAAAGTCCCATAGCAATCAAATGAGATGAAGCCACATTTGTGTGGTGTCCTCTTTGGAGCTCCATTCTTGAGATAGGAGCAGGTCTCAGAGGTGGGACCTGCACCTATTTCTTATTTATGCCATATGCTAGCAATATGCCATAAATGTCCCAGATGGGACAACACCTTTTTAAGCCAGACTAAACAAATCCAAGTGTGTTTACCTGTCTTCTACTGAAGCCCACTCATTTCCTTAATCACATTTGTCATTTGCCTTCCTCTGGACCTGTTCTAGTCCATCTATGTCAGGGATGCTCAACCTGTGGCCCTCCAGTTGTTGTTGTAAAACTACAACTCCCACAATGCCCTGCTGTAGGTTAATAGCTGTAGGCTGTCCGAGAATGCTGGGAGTTGTAGTTTTGCAGCAGCTGGAGGGCCGCAGGTTGAGCATGCCTGATCTATGTCATTCATAGACTCAGGTGCCCCAAATGTTACACATTATCCCATGTGTGGTTGGACTAGTGATTTTTATAAAGGCATCTATGCATCATTTAAGGCTTCCCATGATATTGTTATTGCCTTGGCAGCAGCTGCCTGGCACTTGTTACTAAAAGTAAAGCTAATATGGTTTATAGTACTGGCATCCATCACTGGGATGATCCCTGCAGTTGTAACCAATGCAGCTAAAGTCTACCTTGCTGTCGGCAAACGTAAACTGTCCTATCTCTTATATATCTGCATTTGAGATTAGTTTAATCTGAAGTGAAACCACACTCCTGTCGAAACTTCATCACCCTGGCTAGCATAACTGATCTGGAGTTGAGGTGTGCCCTTGGAGCCGGAGAGGACCCAAAAGAACTGTCTACCTGATCAGTACTAGAAATAATTTATGAAAGTTGACTATGTTCGTTAAGATTTTGCATTGGGAAATGAATGCTACTCCTCCTTTCTCAGGTCATAGATTCACACACTCTGTCTTCTACATCTTCTCCAGATTTTTTTCTTTGCCTTCCATATGTGCAGATGTTTCTTTATCTTGACATCTAAACGATACATTTCTTCATTTTAAAGACTAGAACTCAATTATAATGGATTCTGTGAAGCAGATAGTTAGTAGGTAACGTGTATTCAGTGATGGATCTAAACTCCAGCTGATTGAACCAGCAGCTGTGGGACTTCATTATCTTTTGAAAGGCGGCATGCCACACCAGCTGGTCCCCATTCTAAGGGCATGACATCATTTTCACTATACTAGTCATAAATGTAACAATTGTGTAGCGGCAAAAGTTCTAGCAGTGTTGTCGCCGCTATTTTACAAAATAATGTAGCGAGAGGCTGAATTAAGCTGACAGACCAAGACCAAGTGCAAGGAGATGACGAGACGGAGGAAAGAGTACAAGTACATGTGAATGTATAAAACTTTGAACAATATCTTATTCATCCCTCAGCTATATAAGTACATTAAACAGTAAAAAAAAAAAGTAGGAAAGGGGAGGAAGGGGATGCAGCTGCAGCTTCTCTCCTCTGTTTGTGCAATAGAACTTTGGAATGTGTCTTATTAGGGTGATGTGCCATCTTTGTGCCTATAGCTGCTATTTTCCTGCCTTTAGAGTCTCTGTAAGTGTTTAAAACACCTACTGAGTCCTAAAATCTCTCTGAAGCTATATAGTAAAAAAGTAGGAGAGGGGAGGAGAGAGATGCAGCTCCAGCTCCTCTCTGTTTTTTCAACTGCATGCTGTGAGAGAGGCAGAACAGTAAAAGAGAGGAGACATCCGATTGCTCCATAATACTTAGGAATATGTCTAATTAGTGTGATGAGTCATCTTTCTACCTCTAGTTGACCTTCCCAGTTTCCAGACTCTCACTAAGGCGTCATGCACACAAACGTTATTTGGGTATGCATCTGAGCTGCATTTTTTGCAGCTCGGATGCGGACCTATTCGCTTCAACGGGGCCACAAAAGATATGGACAGCACTCTGTGTGCTGTCCGCGTTCCTACCTCCGTTCCGTGGCCCCACAAAAAAAAAAAATAGAAAATGTCCATATTACTGGCAAGGATAGGACTGGTCCAATGAGGGCCAGACCTTCCGTTCCACAAAATGCTGAACGGACACGGCTGGTATCTGTGTGCACGATTTGCAGACCGCATGAGGCCTAAGTGTTCACAAACTTGCCCAGCGCAAAAAAAAACAAACCTCTCTGTAGCTCTAAATAAATCAGTAAAAAAGTAGGAGAATGGAGGAGGGAGAATTGCAGCTTCTCTTTGTTTGTACAATAAAACGAAGTAGGAGAGTGGGGAAGGAAATGCAGCTGCAGCTTCTCTCTGCTTGTGAAACTGCATGCTATGAGAGGGAGAGGGAAGGAGAAGTAAAAGTAAGAGGAAAGCTGAATTTGTAATAGAACTTTACAATAAGTCTTATAATTGGGATGTATCATTATCTCTGTGCCTGTAGTTGACCTTTCCCTGTCTCCAGACTTTTTTTAAGTGTTCAAAAGCTTACTTAGCCCTCAGAAAATTGCTCTCTATCTTTACTTAACACAATAAAGAAGTAGGAGAGGGGAGGAGGGAGTTGCATCTGCAGCTTTTCTATATTTGTAAACCTGCATGCTGTAAAGGTCAGGAGATACAGTATCTTGTGCGAAACAATATGGGGTGTTGCAACAGGAGGAAACCACATCCAAGTAAGGACAAATATCACACCAGGAAGAACTCTGAGAAAAGTAAAGTTTGAAATTCAGGGGAAAGCCTTAGGGACCATGTAAACAACTGTACTCATGAGCCATATGCCTTTGTTACATTTGGCAAATTGTGGTATTCTCCATCACATGTCATATATTGGAGCTATGTTCTCCCCTAGAAGGAACTTCCATATACAGTTGGAAGAAAAAGTATGTGAACCCTTTGGAATGATATGGATTTCTGCACAAATTGGTCATAAAATCTGATCTGATCTTCATCTAAGTCACAACATTAGACAATCACAGTCTGATTAAACTAATAACACACAAAGAATTTAATGTTACCATTTTTTTATTGAACACACCATGTAAACAATCACAGTGCATGTATAAAAAGTACGTGAACCCCTAGACTAATGACATCTCCAAGAGCAAATTGGAGTGAGGTGTCAGCCAACTGGAGTCCAATCAATGAGATGAGATTGGAGGTGTTGGTTACAGCTGCACTGCCCTATAAAAAACACACACCAGTTCTGGGTTTGCTTTTCACAAGAAGCATTGCCTGATGTGAATGATGCCTCGCACAAAAGAGCTCTCAGAAGACCTACGATTAAGAATTGTTGACTTGCATAAAACTGGAAAGGGTTATAAAAGTATCTCCAAAAGTCTTGCTGTTCATCAGTCCAGGTAAGACAAATTGTCTATAAATGAAGAAAGTTCAGCACTGCTGCTTCTCTCCCTAGGAGTGGCCGTCCTGTAAAGATGACTACAAGAGCACAGCGCAGACTGCTCAATGAGGTGAAGAAGAATCCTAGAGTGTCAGCTAAAGACTTACAAAAGTCTCTGGCATATGCTTACATCCCTGTTAGCGAATCTACAATATGTAAAACACTAAACAAGAATGGATTTCATGGGAGGATACCACAGAGGAAGCCACTGCTGTCCAAAAAAAAACCATTGCTGCACGTTTACAGTTTGCACAAGAGCACCTGGATGTTCCACAGAAGTACTGGCAAAATATTCTGTGGACAGATGAAAGCAAAGTTGAGTTGTTTGGAAGAATCACACAACACTATGTGTGGAGAAAAAGAGGCACAACACACCAACATCAAAACCTCATCCCAACTGTGAAGTATGGTGGTGGGGGCATCATGGTTTGGGGCTGCTTTGCTGCGTCAGGGCCTGGACGGATTGCTATCATCGAAGGAAAAATTAATTCCCAAGTTTATCAAGACATTTAGCAGGAGAACTTAAGGCCATCTGTCCACCAGCTGAAGCTCAACAGAAGATGGGTGTTGCAACAGGACAACGACCCAAAGCATAGAAGTAAATTAACAACAACATGGCTTAAACAGAAGAAAATACGCCTTCTGGAGTGGCCCAGTCAGGGTCTCAACCTCAACCCGATTGAGATGCTGTGGTATGACCTCAAGAAAGCGATTCACACCAGACATCCCAATAATATTGCTGAACTGAAACAGTTCTGTAAAAAGGAATGGTCAAGAATTACTCCTGACCGTTGTGCACGTCTGATCTGCAACTACAGGAAACGTTTGGTTGAAGTTATTGCTCCCAAATGAGGTTCAACGAGTTATTTAATCCAAGGGTTCACATACTTTTTCCACCTGCACTGTGAATGTTTACATGGTGTGTTTAATAAAAACATGGTAACATTTAATTCTTTGTGTGTTATTAGTTTAAGCCGACTGTGATTGTCTATTGTTGTGACTTAGATGAAGATCAGATCACATTTTATGACCAATTTGTGCAGAAATCCATATCATTCCAAAGGGTTCACATACTTTTTCTTGCAACTGTAGAACATACAATAAAGCATTATATGGCGGCACATGGAGAAGTGCCTCTGTGAAGCCTTCTGCATGATGCCTTATAGAGCACACGGTAGCTTATCCAGCGACTCTGTGCCATTTATGCACAGGCGTAGGTTTCGTTTTTGATATATGTATACATTTCTGCATCATTTTTTTCACTTCTGTTTGTCAAAAATACGACATAACGCACAAGGAGACTAACGTCAAAATAATGTCGTCCTCTCGACAGTGCAGCAAATAAACCAAATCCACATTGTAGATGTCCTTAATAATCGATGAAATTCGCTCACAAATCTCCAGCGCAAAAAAAACGCTTCCTGTTTGGGAGACAGTGTATTAATAACGAATAATGTATGAATGAAAAACTTCCTTTGTCTGGGACGATACGACTGTGCAGGGAATAGCGATATGGATTTTTAGTTGCAGTTGACGCTGATGCTTTCGGATGGATATTTTCAGGCTATTTGTCTTGAGTAAAAGTCTTTCACCTCAGTAGTAGATATCGATGGTCGTCCCGTTGTAATTATACAGTTTAATGGAAGGTGGGATGGTAGCATTGAGCACTCCGGGACACAGGTAGATAGATCACTGTCTGGACACAGTTCATACCATCATAAAACATAAGAGGATGGAATTGTGAATGTGTATTAGCAAAGCATGAACTGTATTTCAATAGTATACTCCTTCAATATATATTTGCCTTGTCTTCTCCTGTTTACTCCTGGTCTAAATTTACAGAGCATCTGTCAGCAGGGTGGACCCTAGGGTTTATCCTGCTGATCAAAATGATACCTGTCTCGGAAAAATCCATTGGGGCATTCCTGAGAAAAAAGTCTTCGAGGGCTTAAGTGCACCAAGTGCTCCATGGTGCACTTCAGCTTTTCAGTACTGGCCATGCCCCCCCCAGTGCACTGAAACCCTCACTTGTATTAAGAATAAACTTTTTTTTTTTTTTTTCTCAGGAACAGCACAATCGATTTTTACAAGGCAGGTATAATTTTAATCAGCAGGATCAACACCACCAGGATTAATAAGGTTAACCCTGCTGACAGGTGCTCTTTAAAATTCGACAATAAATTTTTACTTCAATTCACCCTCATATCCATCTCCCTGCGTGCCACCCTCAGGGTGCTGCCATATTTCATGACACCAGTCTAGGAAGCTGAGGTGTGAGAAGATGCTTGTGACATGAAGTAGATTTGTTGGGAGTGTGTCTCATGTCTGTGTTCTCCTATCCATTTAAAGATAGCCACTTCAAGTTTAGACTCTTGAGTCAACTGATGTTACCGGGGAAGCCTCATACAGCCAAGCATTTCTCCTCCGCAACAGGGAACTGTACTGTACTTTCAGTCCGATGACTTGTCGACTATGTCACACATAGGTGGCTTAAGTTAGACAGAGTTGCAGATTTCCATACTGGCTCATAGATGGATGTACAGCGTTGAGGACTCCTCTCTACGATGTCCATATGCTCTAGTAGGGCATATGAATTATTTTCTTCACAAGAACTTTAGTATTGAATGTTCAAGAATATTTCAGGTTTAACATCCACTTAGAATTTTTTTAGTTCTAGATGGTGGCCTTCAAGATGGTGAATCTGGTAGGGTGCATCTCTTTTAAAAAAAAAAATTGCTACGGACTGGATCTACCTTCACTGTGTTAATCAAGGGAGCTGAAGTGATGGTAGAACATATCAATCTGTGCCGCCTTTTTACTTTGATGACCCTTCCAGATATCTATAGGAACAAAGAGATTCAACCATGTTGACCATAGACGATCTATGGTTCTTAGAGCTCTGTCCGGCAGAATAGCCACTTCCAGAAAAAAATATTCATTACTGAGTCATGGGCATCTAGTTAAAAGGGTTGTCCACGCTATGGAAACAATCTCTTTACTAAATGAAGGTACTGTAGTATTATATGATGTTCATTCCATGGTTGTAATGAGTCCTCCAGGGTGGAAGCCATTCCTTGTAGAGGTTTCCATCACCAAGGCAAGTATAGTGAAACACCAATCAAAGGATCCCTATGTTGTCTTTTTGAAAAAGGGTCCAGGTGAAAAGAGGTTGTGAAGATGGGACAACACCCTTAATCATTCCCCATTCCATTCACCATTAGTGGAGAGAATAGATGTGAAGGAACACATCTCTATCTTAAATGATACAAGTCTTTATGAACACAAACATCCAATGGCCAATGTTTTTTCTTCCTACAGGATGCATCCATCGCTCACAGATTTCATATGATGCGAGAAAAACATCCTGAAAAGTTCAACAGTAGGTAAGAGACTTGTTCAGGTTCTTTGAATATTTTTTGATGAAGTTGCTTCTGATATTGTTATTCATGGGGTTTTCCAAGATCAGAAAAAAATTGGGCCAAGGGGAGAAATGCCATGTAATAATAAAAAAACGGTAGTCATCTCCACTGATGTTCCAGTTCCATCTGGTAATAAATTCCTTCTTTATTTACTGTACTACAGCGATGATGTGCCCAACTGGAGAGGGCTGGAGCACAGGAAAGATGTCACTGACAGGGGATTTAATTTTCCTGCCTTGGCCCAATTTTTCTTAGTTTGAAAACCTTTGTACTTGGTTGAATTGAAACTGTATGATATTGGTCCTACTGAAGCCATACCTCCTAGAGCTTGAACCCTACACTGCAACCCTAAATTCTTACAGGGTATAGGCAAGACTGATTATATCAGCTGGATCTCCACAAGTAGAACTTGGACCTTCTTAGACCTATTGATCTATATAACATTAACATTTTTGTGTTCAACAACAATTCTTCTTCTTGTTAGAAAACAACATAATTATTATGAATGTCTCACCATCTTCGGTGTTCTGTCCCAGAGTTCTGTTATTCGTGGTACCAAAAGAAATACAGCAGGTAATGCTATTTCTGCCATGAAAACTACAGATTCTTTGACCAGACACCTTTTATACTCCATAGGGTCAGTTGATCGGCATTTTAAATAAGTCATGACATTTGAGCATGTTCAAAAATACTTTCTAAAGTTGCAACCGTTCCAGCCTTAGTGTCCTTGCAAAGAACAATGCTTCTAGATGACCTCCATACCCCAGGACCAGATGTAGCATGCCATCATTTTTATTCTCTCACAGTCACACAGAATCCATACTTATGGAGTTCTACTGTTTTCATACAAGAGACATACAAAGGTACATTGAAGGGGTATTCTAATTTAGACAATTATGACATATCCACAGGAGAACAGGGCCCCAAACAGCAGCACTTTTAACAGAGAAGAGACCCACATGCGCGGCTCTTTCCATTCCATTCTATGGGATCTTCATGATTTTCCAGATAGGCATAAACTTTTTACATGGGACGATGACCAGAAACAAATGCTTGTAGAAATGAACTCTGACCAAAAAAGGACCAATGAAAGGGTTGGCCCATCTCACACATTGGTAGCCTATTGCTAGGATATGCCATCAGTGTTAGATAGGTGCAGGTCTGGGACCTGCAGCTATCTGTAGAACAGGGGCCCAAAGTCAACGAGAGTGCACAGCACAAGCGGAGCCACCCTCTATTCACTTTACACTCCAACTCGGTTATTTCACGAACTCCCATATAGGTGAATGCAGAGTCTTTAGCTCTGATTGATTAAAAAACATGATCATGGGATGGCCATGCCCGTTTTGCAGATTGCAAACGATGGATCTGCAAAACTGGGGCACCCTTCTTGTGCACTCCACATCAAGGAGCAGACCTATTGACTTCAGTGGGTCCACGACCCACAACATGCGGCCGAAAATAGGACATGTCCTATCTTTTGCAGTATGGAGCTGGAAGCCCATGGAAACAAATGGAAGCCCTTCAGTGTGCTTTCTGGTCTGTGCTTCTGCATCGCAAAAGATAGGACGCGTTCTACAGTATCTTTGGCCGCATCTGTCGGATCAAAAAGCCATTGAGGTCAACGGATCTACATCACGATCCGGAGTTCACATGGTTGGTGCCCCTGTTTTGCGGATCCGTGGTTTGCAGTCATGTGAATACAGCCTTAAAGAGTTGTCCACAGAATATGTCATAAATGGCCTATAGATGTGGGTCCTGACTCTAGAATACAGTATGCACCCATCATGAGAACGGGCGTTCCTTGACCACCTGTACCTATTGGATGTTTATGGATGTAAAACCCAACTGAGCTGTGGCCCCTACACGTGTCAGATATTTAGTGTGAAAATATACAAATTAGAAAATCCATTGATAATATACGGCCTATACTCTATATGTGGGTTTAAAAACCAAAATAAGAAAAAAATCTTGCTGTGGAAAATTGATGAATAGAACTCTATTGTTTACATTAATGCATGCCCCATCACTTTTAATGAGAACATAGATAATCAGGGTATAATTACTGTACCAGGGCCGGGTCTTATCCGAAGAGGAGGGGGGGGGGGTGTAAAACCAGCAGGACTTCAATGTGAAGAAACTTTAACATTTGGAACATAAATGAATCTGAAATCAATAAGAAAATGTTTTAAATTATTTGAGAGCAAAGAGGAAAAAAGCCATTTAATCCGTTAAACTTCTGTGACAATGTGTGAAGAGCATGTTACCGAAGAATAGACGGCGTGCTAATTGAAATGTGGTGAAATCTGCACGAGACGTACAAACATAATGAAATATTCCAATTATTATAACCTTTATCTTCTTGTATTATCTGTATATTGTGAGCAAAACATTAGTGGAAAATAATCAAAATTGCTACTACAGCCATGTCAGGCTGTAATAATAATAATAATAATAATAATAATAATAATAATAATAATAGTAATAGTAATAATAATAGTAAATTCTTATAGTAGTTATATTCTTGTACATAGGAGCAATATTATAGCAGTTATAGTCTTGTACATAGGAGCAGTATTATAGTAGTTATATTCTTGTACATAGGAGGCAGTATTATAGTAGTTATAATCTTGTACATAGGAGGCAGTATTATAGTAGTTATATTCCTGTACATAGGAGCAGTATTATAGTAGTTATATTCTTGCACATAGGAGCAGTATTACAGTAGTTATATTCTTGCACATAGGAGCAGTATTATAGTAGTTATATTCTTGTACATAGGAAGCAGTATTATAGTAGTTATATTCTTGTACATAGGAGCAGTATTATAGTAGTTATATTCTTGCACATAGGAGCAGTATTTTAGTAGTTATATTCTTGTACATAGGAGGCAGTATTATAGTAGTTATATTCTTGTACATAGGAGCAGTATTATAGCAGTTATATTCTTGTACATAGGAGCAGTATTATAGTAGTTATATTCTTGTATATAGGAGCAGTATTATAGTAGTTATATTCTTGTACATAGGAGCAGTATTATAGTAGTTATATTCTTGTACATAGGGGCAGTATTATAGTAGTTATATTCTTGTACATAGGAGCAGTATTATAGTAGTTATATTCTTGTACATAGGAGCAGTATTATAGTAGTTATATTCTTGCACATAGGAGGCAGTATTATAGTAGTTATATTCTTGTACATAGGGGCAGTATGATAGTAGTTATAGTCTTGTACATAGGGGCAGTATTATAGTAGTTATATTCTTGTACATAGGGGCAGTATTATAGTAGTTATATTCTTGTACATAGAAGGCAGTATTATAGTAGCTATATTCTTGTACATAGGAGCCGTATTATAGTAGTTATATTCTTGTACATAGGGGCAGTATTATAGTAGTTATATTCTTGTACATAGGAGCAGTATTATAGTAGTTATATTCTTGTACATAGGGGCAGAATTATAGTAGTTATATTCTTGCGCATAGGGGCAGTATTATAGTAGTTATATTCTTGTACATAGGAGCAGTATTATAGTAGTCATATTCTTGTACATAAGAGCAGTATTATAGTAGTTATATTCTTGTACATAGGAGCAGTATTATAGTAGTTATATTCTTGTACATAGAAGCAGTATTATAGTAGTTATATTCTTGCACATAGGAGCAGTATTATAGTAGTTATATTCTTGCACATAGGAGCAGTATTATAGTAGTTATATTCTTGCACATAGGAGCAGTATTATAGTAGTTATATTCTTGTACATAGGAAGCAGTATTATAGTAGTTATATTCCTGTACATAGGAGCAGTATTATAGTAGTTATATTCTTGCACATAGGAGCAGTATTTTAGTAGTTATATTCTTGTACATAGGAGGCAGTATTATAGTAGTTATATTCTTGTACATAGGAGCAGTATTATAGCAGTTATATTCTTGTACATAGGAGCAGTATTATAGTAGTTATATTCTTGTATATAGGAGCAGTATTATAGTAGTTATATTCTTGTACATAGGAGCAGTATTATAGTAGTTATATTCTTGTACATAGGGGCAGTATTATAGTAGTTATATTCTTGTACATAGGAGCAGTATTATAGTAGTTATATTCTTGTACATAGGAGCAGTATTATAGTAGTTATATTCTTGCACATAGGAGGCAGTATTATAGTAGTTATATTCTTGTACATAGGGGCAGTATTATAGTAGTTATAGTCTTGTACATAGGGGCAGTATTATAGTAGTTATATTCTTGTACATAGGGGCAGTATTATAGTAGTTATATTCTTGTACATAGAAGGCAGTATTATAGTAGCTATATTCTTGTACATAGGAGCCGTATTATAGTAGTTATATTCTTGTACATAGGGGCAGTATTATAGTAGTTATATTCTTGTACATAGGAGCAGTATTATAGTAGTTATATTCTTGTACATAGGGGCAGAATTATAGTAGTTATATTCTTGCGCATAGGGGCAGTATTATAGTAGTTATATTCTTGTACATAGGAGCAGTATTATAGTAGTCATATTCTTGTACATAAGAGCAGTATTATAGTAGTTATATTCTTGTACATAGGAGCAGTATTATAGTAGTTATATTCTTGTACATAGAAGCAGTATTATAGTAGTTATATTCTTGTACATAGGAGGCAGTATTATAGTAGTTATATTCTTGTACATAGGAGGCAGTATTATAGTAGTTATATTCTTGTACATAGAAGCAGTATTATAGTAGTTATATTCTTGTACATAGGAGGCAGTATTATAGTAGTTATATTCTTGTACATAGGAGGCAGTATTATAGTAGTTATATTCTTGTACATAGAAGCAGTATTATAGTAGTTATATTCTTGTACATAGGAGCAGTATTATAGTAGTTATATTCTTGTACATAGGAGCAGTATTATAGTATTTATATTCTTGTACATAGGAGCAGTATTATATTTGTGATATTCTTGTACATGGGGCAGTATTATAGTTGTGATATTCTTGTACATGGGGCAGTATTATAGTTGTGATATTCTTGTACATAGGAGCAGTATTATAGTATTTATATTCTTGTACATAGGAGCAGTATTATAGTTGTGATATTCTTGTACATGGGGCAGTATTATAGTTGTGATATTCTTGTACATGTCCGGCACAGGTTCTCACCATTCATTAGCAAAGGAGATTGGACCAAGCAAAACTCGACTTACTTTCTGCAACTGCCAAGCAGCTGCAGGGTGTTCCCCTAATATATGCTTCTTTGAGTGTTTAAATGCTGTATCCTTACATTATTTATTGAAAGTGTTTGAAAACATTTTAATTTTTCTTCTTGATTTGGTTTTGTAAAATGTGTGCTTTTATTTTTTTTTTATTTTTTTTAGATACAACTCGTCCCTATGTGAACCTTACCCAAGTGGTTTGCTTAAGTAGATAGCAGACTATGTACTAACATTTTAAATATAAACTTCCACAGCTTCAACATGTAAATCAAACTCTTTCCATTGAAACAGAAGGTGTACTTGTCAGTGTTTAGTGCTGGGTCTCGTTGTTATATTTTGCATAGGAGAAACTTGTTTATTTGCTGTTTTGGACATGTTTCACTTCCATGCAAATTATGTACATAACTTTCCTTGGCTATTTTATCATCAAATACTGAATAATAGCTTATAGCTTATTGCTTTGCATATCGATGTAGCACATGCAAATCTCAGTACCCTTCCCACTGAATTCTGAGATTTTTTTGTATTGTGCTTGTGCCGGGATTATACAGGGTTAATCTATCTGTCTAATCTTTTCAATTATTTCAACGAGACCGAATGAAGGAAAGTAAGGTAATATGGAATAAGTGAAAGGAATATTCCCAGTTGGAGGCCATCCTAGATATTGGACTGCAATCGTGGACCACAGCTTAAGGCCTCTTTCACACTACCGTTTTTTTTTTCCATTTTGCGGGCCGTTTTTTGTGGTCCGTATACGGTCCGTATATGGAACCATTCACTTCAATGGTTCCGAAAAAAAAACTGAATGTATTTCGTATGCGTTCCGTTTCCATATTTCCGTTGAAAGATAGAACATGTCTTACGTTCCGTTGCTCCATTCAAGTCAATGGGTCCGCAAAAAAAATGGAACACATACAGAAATGCATCCGTATGTCTTACGTATCAGTTCCGTTTTTGCGGAACCATCTATTGAAAATGTTATGCCCAGCCCAATTTTTTCTATGTAATTACTGTATACTGTATATGCCATACGGAAAAACGGAATGGAAAAACGGAACAGAAACACAACGGAAACAAAAAACGGATCAGTGAAAAACGGACCGCAAAACACTGAAATAGCCATACGGTAGTGTGAAAGAAACCTTAAGGAGATGTCCCATGAAAAACACTTATCTCCAATTTCAAAAAGAAAGACCGGCACTCCACTCCTGGTTCAAAGTAACTCTGCTTTATTCAAGCATGGAGGAGACACAGCGCAGAAGCGACACGTGTTTCGGCTCGAATGCGAGCCTTTTTCATGCTCGAGCCGAAACACGTGTCGCTTCTGCGCTGTGTCTCCTCCATGCTTGAATAAAGCAGAGTTACTTTGAACCAGGAGTGGAGTCCCGGTCTTTTTTTTAAAATTTGAATTGGGTTTTTCTTACCCTGGACGCGAGCACCACGATTCCGGAGAGGAGTGCCGACTGTTTCCATTTGATTATCTCCAATTTCAGTGGCATACATAGAGAAGTAAGGGCCCCATAGAAAGGATCAAACCAGGTCCCCCACACAGGACAGAAGGGTTTCCACCTAAACCCCTTTCAGTGACCATTTTTTCCACTGTCTCATTTTCTAAAAGCTGTTCCTTTAGAGGGTAGAGTCCTGACCAAGTTTTCACCCCCAGTAGAAGAGGAGATGATCCCAACTAAGACTGGGCCCCCCGCTTGCCCTGGGCCCCATAGCAGTCGTATGGTCTGCCGCTATGGTAGTTATGCCCCTTCCCTATTCACAGAATAGGTTATTAGTGTCTCATCAGCTGGGATCCAACCACTGAATCACTAGAACGAGGGTCCCCCGTTTGAATGAAGCTGTGATCAAGAATGTCTGCTATAATTTCTTTCAACTCTATGGAAGTCTAGTGCTTGACTTTGGCTGGGAGAGGAAGCAGGAGGAGTAAGGGTGCACAGAATGGTTTGGGCTCCTCCCCCTATGCACTTAAATGCTGATTTGCATTTGGGTTAACAGTTGATGTTTTTCTCTCTAGAATAAAGCAGTGGATCACTAAGTGAAACAGATCATTACATTCAGCTGAGCTAGACCTATAAGACACTGTGACTGGTGCAACCATGAATGTCCTTGTGACAGATTCATGTGATCTGATATCGATGGCCAAATGTGTCAGACAGATCTGAAATCGGAAAATGCAAATGTGATCGCACACTACATCCAGCACTCTGCCCTCCATGCTGGATGAGACATTGGTTTATATTTTGGCCAAAGCATAGTAAGCCACTCACCGCGTCAAGGCTGTCTCATGAGTGGTCCCTAACTCTTGTTCCTACCTGTTCATGGGCCATGACAGCCACATAAAATCCAGGGAATGCAGGTCAGCATGCAAGCCAAGTACACTTTGCTTGTAACCCCGTCCGGTGCCATTACAGCTTTCATCGGATCCAGGGATGCAAGTACCAACATGCATGCTGAACCTACCATATACTTCTCCTGGAGCCAGATGGCTAATGGTAGGTTCTATACAAGCAGACTCAGTTTTATACTGACTTTAAAACCAGCCTCAAGGACAGATTAACTGGTCAGGTGTGCAATGACTCCAAGGAGATCGCCACGCCTCCAATATATACTACAAAGAAAAAAATAAGGGGTTGGGTCAGCACAACCTGCTGCAGGTGCACATGAAATCGGAAACCTTCATCTCAATTTATATTTTGCAAGTTTTTTTTATTTTTATACACAAGTCGAAAAACAAGGAATGATGGGAAATATATTCCATATCAGTGAGGGAGGAAGTAGCTAGCTTCTCCGCCTACTTGAGTTTCAATAGAAATCGGTATCGTTGCAGCCTGAGATATTACTGCAAGAAATATAAGGTATGATCTGGGGTGTGGGAGAGACAAATCGATCAGTTTTATTGTTCACAGTCAGAAATCTATTATATGAGCCTCTTGACACACAGATTTGTGCTCCCTGTATGACGTATGTATGATTTGTACATTATAGCAGCTAGGAACTTTGATTTTCATGTAAGTGAGTCAACTTTAACCTACCTTATGTCTTACTTTGCGCCACCAGGGCATGTGCACACCGCCCGCATGCTATAGCTTAGCCCCGCCCATGAAATGTTGCATCATGGGAAATAGCTAAAATGAAAAATAAGGTTCATTTATATCATTTTCTAAACTGATGATCATTGGTTATTGAATGGTGATGTTATGTCTGCTTAAACCTCATGCATGCATGTTATGGTGAGTGTGGACCAGTGAGTGTGGACCCACTGTACCTACTGACCAATTTGGCTTTGGGCTAACTGTACAGGTGTTACTCTGGCACTCCCCTGGTATTTACACTTTAACCCCTGTACAGGGATCTGGCCTTCGCTGCAGGGAAGCAACCAGACCACTGCCTCCTGGAATAGTCCCGGTGGAGTTGGCAGCTGACCCAATAGGGTCTGAAACTCTTGTGCAAGCACAGGGAACTCAGTATATGGAAACCGCATCAAGACCATAGGCAAACTGCAAAAGAAGTCTGAACAGCCGCTAAGACTTAAATGCAGATTGCTAGATCCAGACTGCACACTGGTGGTGTACATGAATAGAGACACAGGATAACCCAGCAGCCTGCACACTAGTGAAGACACAGGCAGGGTTTGAATGCTGGGTACTCGACAGGAACACGGACAAGGCAAATGGACAGGGTTAACATAAACATGAACAGAACTGAAACTTGAACGTAACCCAGCAGCCTGCACACTAGTGAAGACACAGGCAGGGTTTGAATGCTGGGTACTCGACAGGAACACGGACAAGGCAAATGGACAGGGTTAACATAAACATGAACAGAACTGAAACTTGAACTGTAGGTGCACACAGGTAGGGCTAGAGCACAAAGAGGAACAAACACTGAATAAACACAGGCAAAACACAGCAGAGTTGCAGAAGCACTGGACTTCAACACCTCTGTTGGCCACCAGGAACCTTAAAGCTCAGTCACCCCTGCCAAGAGAAGGTGCCCTAAATACACAGGGGTTTGGAAGGGCACACACTGGCCCTTTAGGAGGCTGGAGGTGAGTGCCCTAAGGTGATAGAGGTTAGAGGGAGGCAGCAGCATGGTGAGTAGCACAAGCAGGGCGGCGTCAGCCATGGAGATAGTTGAGATAGCAGCCTATGGCGTTCTACTCTAACTGTGTATGATTTACATTTTATTATGTATCTTCAGTTCTCATTCAGGTGCCATATTATGGAAGAATAAGTTCCGTCCAGGAAATAAATCATCATGAGAATTAGCTGGTAATATATTTTTCTGCTAAAACCTCATGCATGTGGCCTTGTAATGGCTCCTTCAAAGCTCCAAGTTCAGATAACAGTCCATGAGACCCTACTCTACCACTTCATGCCTTCGAATTTCTTCAGGAATCTTGCAGTGCTCCATCAGGTGCCATGGACAAATTGCTGTTACAAGAGAATATCTGTATGCTAGAGTGTCCCATTTGATGGCCTATGGAGTGCTTACAGATCCATAAGGAGTTAGAGTGGTGCCATACACAGTCTATGCATGAGCCATAATGGTCCTTCTATCACTTTTCTATCTACCGGACATAATGAATAATAATGCGTGACCATGTGACAAGTTGCCTCGATGGCTTTTTATTTCGAAAAAAAAAAACTTTAAAAAGAGACTTACAATCTATTAGTATATGCAAAATATGAAGTATGCAAATGAACAATGAGATGATGAATGTATGTATGATAAACACAGAATAGAGTGAATGCATAATAGACACCTAATTATGATCACATGCTTCACAATCAAAATGTATTCATCCAAAATCATTGATGACCTTGCATACTTGTTAAAAGTAGAGCGTGTCTGAGAGCGCTGATCATCATGTAATAAAGAGAGAAGAAAAACAATACAGGGATTCCCAGATCAGATGTTGAGAGTTAAGAAAAATTGGGTCTGATTAGCATCTATGAAAATGCTGAATAATGTCAATCGGGATTTTTTTTCTTAAAAGTTCAAGCGACGACTGTGGAGTCTTCAACGCTTGTTGCTGGTTTTGAAACTTGACAATAAACCAGAAGGAAAAGTTCAACTTGAGATTTTTGTAACCAAAAACTATTCAGGATTAAACCGCCCAAATTCTTATGGATGGAGTATTGACCTTGATGAGTATTTGGCCTTTCTTTGACCAACAGAACAACTGTTCTTAAATTGGAGAGGTTCCTTCTCTAATGTAAGAGCTTGGTCTGAGACCAGTACATTATCTCTAGATATACCATGCCGGAACGGTTGTAATATGTTGCTATTTTCTACTGGTCTACTGAAAGTTGTCGAAACACCTTAGATAGCTATAGGCCAAACAAATTTATTTGCCCACCCCCCATGCACATGTGTTCTCAACAGGAAGAGGGGAATAAGACTGCTCTGGCTCTGGCTTATCTCCAATGAAAAAAAAAACTATAGGACAAGTTGCAATCTAAATTGCCTGACCCGTTTCCAACCCCTGACATCTGCCATCAGGGGAACCTTGATACACCACCATTCATATTTCATTTGTCACTCTGGCTCAGGCTAATCTCCCTTGAGAACAAAATGCTTGGGCAAGTTGCAGACAAACATGCCTGACCCTACTTTCCCCTGACATTCGCCATTGGTGAAAAGCCAGCACATCACCATAGATATTTGGTACATCACTATGGCTTTGGTTAATCTTCCATTAGAACTAACAGATTGGGGAAGTTGCAATAGAATATGCATGACTTTTTTTCAGATTAAATTTGCTATCAGTGGAGAGATGGAACACCACCATACATCTTCACTCTATAACTCTAGCTAATCTTCCTGAAATCAGAAGGATAAAAAAAAGTTGCAATCCAACATGCCTGACCCTTTTTTCCCCTGACATCTGCCGTTGCTGAAGAGTTGACACACATACATATTAGATGGTACCAGTCTCACCAAAATTTGTGATTTAAACTAAAATTTGTGTAATGTGTATGACCACCTTTAGTTCTTATCGGATAATGGTACACAGTCACTACGGGCGTCATGATATCAGCAATCACCTTCTGAGAACAGTGGAGAAGACAAAAAACTTCTGTGCTGATGACATGTCCCAGAGCATGTAACTGTGTGTTAGTTATGGAGGGGCAAGAATGGATTAAGACTGGTAGAAGCCCCTGTGCTAAAAAAAAACCTTTGGAACACACCTAAACTTTTTACTACAGCCACAAATAGGAGAGTTGTCCATGCACACTTATGGTCTTCTCTGCTGATTCATGTGGAACTGATGGAGAGAGATGTAGATCCAAACAAGTGACTCCCATAGAACACGAAATACAGAGCCACCTCCATTTCTTCTTGGCATGATAAGATTATTAAATGCCCATTAGAGGATCCTTGTTTCCCTCAGTGCTGGGAATCCCAGAGGTGAGCAGGGTATAACAAGACAATGGAAGACTTTTGAGGACGTTCACCCCTACTTTTTAAAAATGGGGCCTCTTTTAATTATTTTTACATGGCTTCTGTCCTCCTGTGAGGTAACCGGGTCTGAAATACCAATTTAATGGGTTATTGATTCAAATAAATATATTAACAGTGTGACACAGTGATAGGTTTGGTCTGGGAAAACAGGTACTTTCCTCCCAGTATGTGCTGCTGGGCTGATTTACAGCAAGGTGAGGTGAAATACCAGACCGGATTTTAAATGCACCTGGCTGTTCTTAAATAGGCAGCTGGGCTCAGAAGCGAGGTCTGTGTGTTGGGATCTGGGGGCCTCGTGTCTGGATGAAGACTTGCTACCTGTTTGGCGTAAAAACAGGTTGGTGCTGTTATCAGCAAGGACTCTTTGAGGCAGAATTGCCGCATGGTGTGAATTACCACCAACACCACAAGGTGACTTTTTTGTTTGATTATGACTGCTTGTTTTGTCACTTGACAAAAACCAAACAAGTGGAATTAATATATCAAAATGTCATTTATTATAAAATATATAAAGTATGGAGAAACAACAGGATGGTATACAGTGTACGGAGAAGCACAGGGCCAATAACACCAAGAACACTACCAATAAAACTGTGCAGTATAAGGCACAGGTAGGTACGACCAAAAGATCAAAGCGTAAGACTCAGGGATAACCAGAATGGTGTAGCATATAAAGGTCGCCCCCAATAGGGTTATGTACACAAGGTACCACAGACCAGATCTGGTAAGCCATGAGGCATAACGCACATACACCAAAATGCATAGGCACCAAGACCGACCAATGATAATAAATCCAAATGATGAGAATCAATGGCTGGAAATCAGAAATAACATGCACGTAACTACAAGGGACCCACTATGGATGCATACAAGGGTACCCTGTAAGATGTATGGAGCTGTACTAGTGACAGGACATACCTGAGGACATGGTAGCGGGGTGGATGTCAGACCCTGAGCGCGAGACCTTTTTATAATAAATGACATTTTTATATATATATATTCCACTTGTTTGGTTTTTGTCTATTCTGGATGTTGTACAAGTGGTAATCATAGCTGTCTAAGTTGACAGAGCTGCCTTTTTGTAGGTTAATTGTTTTGTCACTTGCCTAAAGTTTGAATAAAACACTGAACTGTTTGATCCAAAGAACTTGTTGATGCCTCTATACTGCGTCCGCTAATCCTGTCTACCAGAGCGAAACCCCACAATTGGTGGAGGATGCGGGCAAGAGCAGTGAGGCAGGCCTGAATGCCGCTATTTTTGTTTTCTGCATTTTTTAAACACGGTTGTATGTCGTACATTTAACCAGCTGTATTACAACCAGTTCCCCACGACAAAATGGAGGCTGTTGTGAAGGCCCCTTATGGAGGCTAATCTGCAGCAGCGAGAGACAAACCTGCAGCAATGCGAGGCTAATAAGCAGCAGCAGGAGACTAACCAGTTGCTGCTACAACATGTGATGGCTTTGCAGACAGCAGGAGCAACCCTGATCGTCCACGATGCCCGGAAAGCAGTCCATGCAGTGATTCCTAAGATGAACCCCGCAGACGACATCAAAACCTACCTGGCGATGTATAAGAAAGTGGCCATCAGGGAAAAGCTACCCCGTGACCAGTGGGTGAATGACTGGGGGTGAATGTGTTGGTCCGGGCCCAGCGGGTGCATCAGTGGGGGTTCATCCCGGCTGAGCCTGCAAGACCCCAGTATTATCACTTACTTCACCTCTTGCAAAAATGGCTACAGCCTGATGTGCTGAGTCCCACTGCTATGCTAGATTATCTGTTAGCTGATATGTTCTGAAGGGCTTTGCCATACTCTCTCCAGAACTGGATCAGTCAGGTGTCTCCTGGCAATGCCCTTGAGATGGTGGACCTGGTAGAACGCTATGAAGCTACCAGGAATCTAAAGGAGGGTTCTGTCGGGAGGGGGGTTGACAAAATCCCCAGGCCCGGAGATTTGAGCCGATAAAACCTGCCCGGGATGTACCCACAGCGGTCCTGGCTCCGATAGTCTGCTGGCGGTGTCAGGAGCCTGGCCATGTAAGGTCTGACTGTCCCCATCGGATTGAGCCAATGGACACTAACTATGGCTACCGTCAGTCGCTATATGCCAGGAGGCTGTGTGCAACAGGTACCCCAGGGTCTCTAGATCACTTGTTCCAGGTGGAAGTGGGAGACAATCCGGTGGAGGCTCTGCTGGACTCAGGTAGTCTGGTGACCCTAGTAAGGGCTACCCTGGTTCGGTCCACTGAGTATACTGGCCTGAAAGTCAGGGTGATGTGCATCCACGGAGACTTAAAAGACTACCCCATCACGCTGGTGTCTCTAACCATGGTGGCCGGTAGATGGACCCACGAGGTGGCTGTCGCCACAAATCTACATTATGAACTCATAATAGGGAGAGACTTCCTGGGCTTCTTGGCACTGTGGCCTGCTATGAGAGTGACTGATACCCATGAGACAGGGGTAACCCTAGCAGAGTGGCCGGGCTCAGGGGGGACACCAGAACCCTGGGAACCTGAAACCGAAAGGCCAGCAGTAGGGGTGACCGCCACTTCGGTAGAAGAGGGGGAGACAACCCCGCTAAGTGTGATGGTGGGAGACGTGGAGGACTTGCCTCCAGGTCCTGAATTGGCAGACCTCAATGTCTCCGGGGATAATTTTGGTACCACCTAACGTTGGGACCCAACCCTATCCCGTGCCTGGGAAAATGTGTTAATAGTAGATGGTGAACCACAACTACCTGGGGCAGAGTCAGTGTTTCCCCATTTTGTGGTTCATCAGGATATGTTGTATCGGGTAAACCAACTACCGGGTGAGCCTATTGAGCAGTTGGTGGTCCCCAAGGCTTATCACAAGCTTGTGTTAGATCTAGCACACCAACACATTCTCAGGGGTCACCTGGGGCTGCAGAAAACTCAGGATCGTATTCTACAGCGGTTATACTGGCCCAGCATATTCAAAGAAGTGGAAGAGTTTTGTAAGTCTTGCCCGACCTGCCAAATAACTAGCCCCCAGCCACATTTCCATAGTCCCCTAGTACCTCTCCCGATTATCGAAGTACCGTTTGACCGAATAGCTGTGGACCTCATAGGCCCAGTACCGAAGTCTGCCAGAGGGCATCAACACATCTTAGTCATTCTAGACTACGCCACTCGGTACCTGGAGGCGGTGCTACTGAGACATACCTCGGCCGAACTCATAGCTAAGGAGTTAATGGAGATGTTTTCCCGAGTAGGACTACCTAAAGAGGTTCTGACCGACCAAGGGACCCCTTTTATGTCCAAGGTGATGAGTGAACTCTGTAAGTTGCTGCACATAAAACAACTACGGACGTCCGTTTACCATCCGCAAACGGATGGTCTGGTATAACGGTTTAACCAAACATTAAAAAATATGTTGAAAAAAGTAGTGTCTAAAGATGGGAATGACTGGGACCTCCTTGTGACCTATCTCATATTCGCAGTGCGAAAGGTACCCCAGGCCTCCTCTGGGTTCTTGCCCTTCGAACTGCTATATGGCAGACACCCTTGCGGTCTCTTGACGTGGCCAAAGAGGCATGGGAACAACAACCCACTCCACATAAAAGTGTCATTGAGTACGTTACCCAGATGCAAGATGGGATAGAGACAGGGTTGTCTCTTGTTAGGGAGCATATGGAGGCAGCTCAGTGAGCCCAGAGTCGGGTCTATAATCGACAGGCTCGGGTCCGGATCTTTAACCCGGGTGATCAGGTTTTGGTTCTGGTGCCGACCGTGGACAGTAAGTTCCTGGCTAGGTGGCAGGGGTTCTACGAGGTACTTGAGAAAATTGGAGATATAAACTACAAGGTACACCAGCCAGGGTGGCGAAAGCCGGAGCAGGTTTACCATGTGAATTTACTCAAACCGTGGAAAGATAGGGAAACCTGTACAGAAGACAGCCCACGGTCGGGTTTTCTAGGAGATGAGGTACCGGCCTCTCTGTCTGATACAAGAGAGTCGGCTGCCACAGTAAAAATTGCTGACAGCCTCTTCTCTAAACAGACTCAGGAGGCCAGGGAGTTCGTTAGTTGGAACACGGATGTGTTCTCGGACCTCCCTGGCCACACTTCCATAATCCAGCATGACATTGTCACTGAGCCTCAGGCAAAAGTCTGATTAAAACGATACCGGGTGCCTGAGTCTTGGCGACAAGCCATATTGGAGGAGGTGCAGCTAATGTTGCAGCTAGACATCATTGAGGAGTCAAAAAGTGAGTGGGCCAGTCCTATAGTATTGATACCCAAGCCAGACAGGACGTTGAGGTTTTGTAACGATTTTCGAAAACTTAACAAGGTTTCCAAATTCGATGCGTATCCCAAGCCCCAGGTGGATGAGCTCATCGAGAGGTTAGGTCAAGCCTGGTATTTTTCTGTTTTGGCCCTCACAAAAGGGTACTGGCAGGTGCCCTTAACGGAGGCTGCCAAAGAAAAAACTGCCTTCATTACGCCTGAGGGGCTGTATCAGTATAAGGTTTTACCCTTTGGTCTGCATGGTGCCCCCGTCACTTTTCAGCGACTAATGGACATTGTGCTTCGTCCACATCGTCGGTTCTCTTCGGCTTACCTGGACGATATTTTCATCCACAGTACCGACTGGGAAAGTAACCTACCCAAAGTGCAGGATGTAGTGGACTCCCTTCAGAAAGCTGGCCTAATCGCTAACCCCAAAAAATTTACAATAGGGTTAGAAGAGACTAAGTACCTGGGGTATGTCATTGGGCGTGGAGTGATCAAACCCCAAGTGAACAAAATAAAGGCGATACGGAATTGGCCCCAACCTGTCACCACTAGGCAAATAAAGTCATTACTGGAAATGGTGGGCTATTACATGAGGTTTCTTCCCCACTTTTCTACTCTAGCCACGCCCTTGACAGGACTCTTGAAGGGACACAAGTCAATGATGGTTCGCGCTGGGATGATCAAGCGGAAGAGGCTTTCTCCGCTTTGAAGTCGGCCCTGTGCGGATCGCCGGCTTTGGTGACGCCCGACTTCAAAAGAGAGTTTATAGTACAGACCGATGCCTCCGAAGTAGGCCTCAGTGCTGTACTGTCTCAGGAAGTCAACGGGGAGGAGATCCGGTATAGTATAGTGGAGAGAGAGTGCCTGGCTATCAAGTGGGCACTAGAATCTCTCCGCGATTATTTATTGGGGAAAAAATTCTGCCTGGTGACTGACCACTCCCCTCTCAAGTGGATGAGCCAGACCAAGGACAGTAATGCCCGGGTCACCCGATGGTTTCTCTCCCTTCAAAACTTTTTGGTGGAACACAGGGCAGGCCGGTTACAAGGAAACGCGGATACCCTGTCCCGGGTACACTGGCGTGTGTTCATGCCCTCAAGGTTCAACAAAAGGGAGGGGTGGATGGGACCAGTCAGAGGTTTGGTCTGGGAAAACAGGTATTTTCCTCCCAGCATGTGCTGCTGTGCTGATTAACAGCCAGGTGAGGTGAAATACCGGACCGGATTTTAATTGCCGGCAGCACCTGGCTGTTCTTAAATAGGCAGCTGGGCTCAGAAGCGAGGTCTGTGTGTTGGGATCTGGGAGCCTTGTGTATGGATGAAGGCTTGCTACCTGTTTGGCGTGAAAACAGGTTGGTGCTGTTATCAGCAAGGACTCTTTGAGGCAGAAGTGCCGCATGGTGTGAATTACCACCAACACCGTATGGTGACTTTTTTGTTTGATTATGACTGCTTGTTTTGTCACTTACCTAAAGTGTGAATAAAACACTGAACTGTTTTATCCAAAGAACTTGTTGTTGCCTCTATACTGCGTCCGCTAAACGTGTCTACCAAAGCGAAACCCCACAACAGATATATAAGAAAGTAAGAACTGGCCAGGAAGGAGGTTGAGGGTGGGCCCTCTAGGTTCCCCAGATGGTGGAGGTTTTGGAGTATGTGCCCCTTGTGCTTTCTTTATAGCCTATTGGTATAGTGGGGGTTTCTGGCACCAGTAACAACCGCAAAAATCTTCAAGACAAGGTTTCTGTGGCTAAACATGACAGTGACAGAAGTCCATGAGTAGAGTTGAGCGAACCCGAACTGTAAAGTTCGGGTTCGTATCGAAGTTTAGGGTTTCCACAACCCGGACCCGAACCCGAACATTTACGTAAAAGTTTGGGTTCGGTTTCGGTGTTTGGCGATTTTTATGGCGCTTTTTCAACAAGCGTCATACTACTTGCCCCAAAAGGCCATCACAGCCATGTCTACTATTGGCATGGCTGTGATTGGCCAACTGCAGCATGTGACCCAGCCTCTACTTAAGCTGGAGTCACGTAGCGCCGCCCGTCACTCTGCTCGGATTAGTGTAGGGAGAGGCTGCAGCTGCTGTGAGGGAGAGATCAGGGAGAAATCTTATCAAGAACTGTTTTTTGTACTCAGCGATCTACAGAAAAAGTGTTTTGTGGGTGCAGTGCACAATTTTTTTAAGCCTGCCCTGAGCCAACTACTACTGAATACAAACTTTTTTTTCTTCAGTTAGTCAATATCAATACATAATTGGCAGCCATTTTATGCAACAATAGTGCACCAGCACAGGATATCTGCATGTCTGCAAGTCCAGAAATACAGCTTTTTGCTTACTGGTATTAAAAAATACATCTGTTAAATATAGTGCACATCTGGGATTACACATGCATAAGTGACTGTCACATTTAGGACAGAAATACGGCATTTTGGTTACTGGGGTGAAAAAACCCTCTAATATACTGCACATCTGGGATAGGACGTGCATAAGTGACTGTCCCATTTAGGCCAGAAATACATCTTTTTGGTTAGGGTGAAAAAAGCCTCTGATATACTGCACATCTGGGATTACACGTGCATAAGTGACTGTTACATTTAGGACAGAAATACAGCTTTTTGGTTAGGGTGAAAAAACCCTCTAATATACTGCACATCTGGAATTAGACAAGCATAAGTGACTTTCACATTTAGGCCATAAATACGGCTTTTTGGTTACTGGGGTGAAAAAAGCCTCTAATATATTGCACATCTGGGATTACACGTGCATAAGTGACTGTCACATTTAGGCCATAAATACGGCTTTTTGGTTACTGGGGCAAAAAAAACTCTCATATACTGCACATCTGGGATTACACGTGCATAAGTGACTGTCACATTTAGGACAGAAATACAGCTTTTTGGTTAGGGTCAAAAAACCCTCAAATTTAATGCACATCTGGGATTAGACAAGCATAAGTGACTGTCACATTTAGGTCATAAATACGGCTTTTTTGTTACTGGGGTGAAAAAAGCCTCTAATATATTGCACATCTGGGATTACACGTGCATATGTGACTTTCACATTTAGGACAGAAATACAGCTTTTTGGTTAGGGTGAAAAAACCCTCTAATATACTGCACATCTGGGATTAGACAAGCAAAAGTCACTGTCACATTTAGGCCATAAATACGGCTTTGGCATACTGGGGTAAAAAACCCTCTAATATACTGCACATCTGGGATTACACGTGCATAAGTGACTGTCACATTTTGGACAGAAATACAGCTTTTTGGTTAGGGTGAAAACACCCTCTAATATACTGCACATCTGGTATTAGACAAGCATAAGTGACTGTCCCATTTAGGCCAGAAATACATCTTTTTGGTTAGGGTGAAAAAAGCCTCTGATATACTGCACATCTGGGATTACACGTGCATAAGTAACAGTCACATTTAGGACAGAAATACAGCTTTTTGGTTAGGGTGAAAAAACCCTCTAATATACTGCACATCTGGTATTAGACAAGCATAAGTGACTGTCACATTTAGGCCATAAATACGGCTTTTTGGTTACTGGGGTGAAAAAAGCCTCTAAAATATTGCACATCTGGGATTACACGTGCATAAGTGAGTGTCACATTTAGGCCACAAATACCGCTGTCATATAGATTTAAAAAAAAAAAATTCGTGCAATACCCTACATCAGGATTTTTATTGGTGGTCAATTATTTTTAACAGACTTAACCACTTTTTACTTTGCTTTGTAAACGCTAACTATGAGGCAAACATCTAATAAGGGATGCGGTCATGGTCGTGGTGGTGGTGTTGGTGGAGCCTCTGGTGCAGGGAGAGGACGTGGCCGTTCTGCCACAGCTACACGTCCTACTGAACCTACTACCTCAGGTCCCAGTAGCCGCCAGAATCTTCAGCGATATTTGGTTGGACCTAATGCCGTTCTAAGGATGGTAACGCCTGAGCAAGTACAGGCGCTAGTCAATTGGGTGGCCAACAGTGTATCCAGCACGTTCACATTATCTCCCACCCAGTCTTCTGCAGAAAGCGCACAGGTGGCGCCTGAAACCCATGCCCATCAGTCTGTCACATCACCCCCGTGCATATCGGGGAACCTGTCTGAGCCTCAAGTCATGCAGCAGTCTCTTATGCTGTTTGAAGACTCTGCTGGCAGGGTTTCCCAAAGGCATCCACCTAGCTCTTCCCCAGGGGTGGAGGACATAGAATGCACTGACGCACAACAACTTATGTTTGCTGATGAGGACATGGTAATACCACCTCAGCACGTCTCTGATGATGATGACGAAACACAGGTGCCAACTGCTGCGTCTTTCTGCAGTGTGCAGACCGAAAAGGAGGCCAGGGAGGAAGACTGGGTGGAAGACGATGCAGGGGACGGTGAGGTCCTAGACCCCACATGGAATGAAGGTCGTGCCACTAACTTTCAGAGTTCGGAGGAAGAGGCAATGGTGAGACCGAGCCAACACCGTAGCAAAAGCGGGAGCAGAGTGCAAAAGCAGAGCAGCCGTCGCCAAAACTGTTCGCCTGCTACTGGCCACAGTCACCAGGGACCGAGCACACCAAAGGCAGCTTCAAGAAGTTCCCTGGCATGGCACTTCTTCACACAATGTGCTGACGACAATACGCGAGTGGATTGCACGCTGTGCCATCAGAGCCTGAAGCGAGGTATTAATGTTCTGAACCTTAGCACAACCTGCATGACCAGGAATCTACATGCAAGAAACGGGCTGCAGTGGAGTAAGCACCTTCCAAACCAAGAAAGGTCTCAGGCACCTCCTGCTCCCTCTTCTGCTGCTACCTTGACCTCTTCCTCTGCCTCTGGAGGAACGTTGGCACGTGCCGCCCAGCAAACAGAGGATGTGCCACCAACAACACCACCTCCGTCACTAAGCATCTCCACCATGTCACACGGAAGCATTCAGCTCTCCATCTCACAAACCTTTGAGAGAAAGCATAAATTCCTACCTAGCCACCCTCGATCCCTGGCCCTGAATGCCAGCATTTCTAAACTACTGGCTTTTGAAATGCTGTCATTCAGGCTGGTGGAGACGGACAGCTTCAAACAGCTCATGTCGCTTGCTGTCCCACAGTACGTCGTTCCCAGCCGCCACTACTTCTCCAGGAGAGCCGTGCCCTCCCTGCACAACCAAGTATCGGATAAAATCAAGTGTGCACTGCCCAACGCCATCTGTGGCAAGGTCCACCTAACCACAGATACGTGGACCAGTAAGCACGGCCAGGGACGCTATATCTCCCTAACTGCACACTGGGTAAATGTAGTGGCGGCTGGGCCCCAGGCAGAGAGCTGTTTGGCGCACGTCCTTCCGCCGCCAAGGATCGCAGGGCATCATTCTTTGCCTCCTGTTGCCTCCTCTTCCTACTTGACTTCCTCCTCCTCTTCTACCACCTCCTCATCCGGTCAGCGACAGACCTTCACCACCAACTTCAGCACAGCCAGGGGTAAACGTCAGCAGGCCGTTCTGAAACTGATGTGTTTGGGGGACAGGCCCCACACCGCGCAGGAGTTGTGGCGGGGTATAGAACAACAGACCGACGAGTGGTTGCTGCCAGTGGGCCTCAAGCCCGCCCTGGTAGTGTGCGATAATGGCGAAATCTCGTTGCAGCTCTGGGACTAGCCGGTTTGACGCACATCCCTTGCCTGGCACATGTGCTGAATTTGGTGGTGCAGAAATTCATTCACAACTACCCCGACATCTCTGAGCTGCTGCATAAAGTGCGGGCCGTCTGTGCGCGCTTCCAGCGTTCTCATCCTGCCGCCGCTCGGCTGTCTGCTCTACAGCGTAACTTCGCCCTTCCTGCTCACCGCCTCATATGCGACGTGCCCACCAGGTGGAACTCCACCTTGCACATGCTGGAGAGACTGCGAGCAGCAGCGCGCACGGGTGAGTCGCACTGCGGAACAGCACCACTTCACCACCAATGACTGGGCCTCCATGCGAGACCTGTGTGCCCTGTTGCGCTGTTTCGAGTACTTCACCAACATGGCCAGTGGCGATGACGCCGTTATCAGCGTTACAATACAACTTCTATGTCTCCTTGAGAAAACACTTAGGGCGATGATGGAAGAGGATGTGGCCCAGGACGAGGAGGAGGAAGAGGGGTCATCTCTAACACTTTCAGGCCAGTCTTTTAGAAGTGGCTCAGAAAGAGGATTTTTGCAACAGCAGAGGCCAGGTACAAATTTGGCCAGCCAGGGCCCACTACTGGAGGACGAGGAGGAGGAGGATGAGGAGGAGGATGGGGATGAAGCATGTTCACAGCGGGGTGGTATCCAACGCAGCTCGGGGCCATCACTGGTGCGTGGCTGGGGGGATACGGAGGACGCAGACGATACGCCTCCCACAGAGGACAGCTTGTCCTTACCTCTGGGCAGCCTGGCACACATGAGCGACTACATGCTGCAGTGTCTGCGCAACGACTGCAGAGTTGCCCACATTTTAACGTGTGCCGACTACTGGGTGGCCACCCTGCTGGATCCCCTTTACAAAGACAATGTGCCGACCTTAATTCCCTCACTGGAGCGTGATCGGATGATGCTGTCACAGATTAGAGTGGGGGTAACTCTAATCCGTGTGATGTTAACATAAGTGGAAGCTGCTTGACCAGGACAACAGAATTAGGGAGCAGGTCACCTCCTAGCGCATCCCTAATCTGACCCTGACTCCTAGCTGTATGAGCCGACCCTGATGGTAGGAGGGCTCATACTCAGGAACCTCGCTTCCCTACTAGCCCTGGACAGATCCCTGAGCTAGGAGCTGGGTAAGACAACCTGTTCCTCCTGAATACGGACGGACAGGAGTCTAAACTGGCCAAGCTGCAAAGGAAGAGAAACATCAACAGCCTATGGATATGGCAGGAGAGTGAAAGACTTCCACCCCTACCTGCAACAGACACACTGACTGGATCCCGTGCTCAACTGCTGATGTCCACACCCAACATAAAAGGACACAGCACACACACATAAACACACAGGAACCCAGATCCATAGGTGCAATAATAACAAACACCACATAAACATAAAATAACATCATGTAACATAAACTTATGACCACAAGGGTGGCCCTCACTGGAGAGATGACATAAGGCTACCAGGAGGATGACTCCAGCAACATGCCTGGAGTACCCCTCAGACTTCTGGCTTCCAGCAGAAACTAAATAGACCAAGCAGCCACACCCACACACACACTAGAAAAGGAGTTAACCCTTCCATCACCAAACAGGGTGGTGAAGCCACTAAAAGGGGAATACACACACAATAAACCCCGTGCACACCAGACAGGGAAAGTTCACACATATAAACACACGTTGCAAGGTGCAACCGCATGTACTTGACAGCAAGCTACCTAGCAACAGCTCAGGCCGCTATACTGCCAATACTATTATGTTGCCAGCGGCAACCACACGTGAGGCAACATAGTAACAGCACTTACCAGTGGTTGAACAACAAGAGCAGACCGCGGGCAACTGCATGCGGGTCAAGGAGTCACAACCATGACCAAGGTCGTGACAGATGCGCGACTACAGGCGCACGCTGGTAGACGCGCTCCTGAGAGCATTCTCGACTGATGCCGGGGGACAAGTGAAAGCACAAGGCGAAGGCAGGGGAGGAGGAAGAGGTCGCCAACGCAGCTGTGTCAGCGCCAGCACCTCAGAAGGCAGGGTTAGCATGGCCGACATGTGGAAAAGCTTTGTCACCTTGTCGGCCCCAACTGCTGATATGGAGTGTGTTAGCAAGAGGCAGCATTTGAACAACATGGTGGAACAGTACCTGTGCACACGACTACACGTACTGACTGATGGTTCTGTCCCATTCAACTTCTGGGTCTCCAAATTGTCCACATGGCCAGAGCTTGCCCTGTATGCCTTGGAGGTGCTGGCCTGCCATGCAGCCAGTGTACTCTCTGAACGTGTATTTAGCACGGCAGCAGGCGTCATTACATACAGACGCAGCCACCTGTCCACAACCAACGTGGACAAGCTCACGTTTATTAAAATGAACCAGGCTTGGATCCCACAAGACTTGTCTGTACCTTGTGCAGAATAGACATTTATACCACCATCAAACATACATTCTTGTACTCAAGTCAAGTGCAATGATTCTTTTTTTATTTTTTTTTATTTGTCCCAATATTTTGGGGGCTACCTACCCCAATAAAATTTAAAAAAAAACACATTGTTGGCTACCTGTTCCTCCTCCATTGCTGCCTCCACCTACAACACCACATTCACCGCCTCCTCAACCTCTGACTCTATATCCACCTCCTCCTCTGAGTTGCAGGTTAATAATTTGTAATTTTTTGTTATTTTATTTCATTTTAAGTTATTTCCCTATCCACATTTGTTTGCAGAGCAGTTGTCATGCTCTTAAGCACATTTTACTGCCTTTTATATCCCTCTAGCCTTTTCAAGGACTAGTTTAGAGCCATTTAATAAAAAAAAGTGCCAATTTTAGTGCCCAAAATTGAAAAAATTATTATTTTCAATTGTCGGGTGACATTTTACCATTTTTGGCGTATACAAACCCCTGCTGTGCCTGGGTGACAGGGGCCAAAATCTCTCAAAATCCTCTGTTCTATTGCTGGGTGACAAGATCCCCCTTTTGCCGTGAATGAACCCCTGCTGTGCCTGGGTGACAGGAGCCTAAATCTCTCAAAATCCTCTGTTCTATTGCTGGGTGACATGAACCCACTTTTGCCGTGAATGAACCCCTGCTCTGCATTGCTGACAGGGGCCTAAATCTCTCAAAATCCTCTGTTGTATTGCTGGGTGACATGAACCCCCTTTTGCCGTGAATGAACCCCTGCTCTGCATTGCTGACATGAATGAACCCCTGCTGTGCCTGGGTGACAGGGGCCTAAATCTCTCAAAATCCTCTGTTCTATTGCTGGGTGATATGAACCCCCTTTTGCCGTGAATGAACCCCTGCTCTGCATTGCTGACAGGGAACTAAATTTAGTGAAAACATCTGTTACTGATCGAAGATGCGCGACTACATGCGCACGCTGATATAAGCATTCCCACCTGACAGCGCGGGCACAGTGGAAGCACAAGGCGAAGGCAGAGGAGGAGGAAGAGGTCGCCAACGCAGCTTGGGCACCGCCAGCACCTGAGAAGGCAGGGTTTGCATGGCCCAAATGTAGAAAAGCTTTGTCAGCCTTGGAGGTGCTGACCTGCCCTGCAGCCAGTGTATAGTGTGAACGTGTGTTTAGCACGGCAGAGAGCATTATCACAGGCCGCAGCCAATGTGGACAAGCTTACGTTTATTAAAATGAACTAGGCATGGGTCCCACAGGACTTGTCCGTACCTTGTGCAGAATAGACATTTATACCAGCCTCAACCATCCATTCTTGTACTCAAGTGCACTTATTCTTTGTTTTATTTTGTTATATGTCCCAATATTTTGGGGGATACCCCAATAAAATAAAAAAAAAAACACAAATCAGTGTTGGCTACCTATTCCTCCTTCACCGCCGCTTCCACCTACACTGCCACGTCAACCTACACCGCCACATCCACCCATCCACCGCCTCCTCAACCTCCTACTCCTAGATCCAGATTGTTATTTTTAATTTTTCTGTATTTTATGTTATTTTAAGTCATTTCCCTATCCACATTTGTTTGCAGAACAGTTGTCATGCTCTTAAGCACATTTTGATGCCTTTTGCAGCGCTCTAGCCCTTTCCAGGACTATTTTAGAGCCATTTTAGTGCCCAAAAGTTCGGGTCCCCATTGACTTCAATGGGGTTCGGGTTCGGGGTCAAGTTCGGGTCAAGTTCGGGTCCCGAACCCAAACTTTTTTTTCAAGTTCGGCCGAACCTGCCGAACCCGAACATCCAGGTGTCCGCTCAACTCTATCCATGAGACAAAAAGTCCTACAGCCTACCAACATTAAGAGTTAATACTGGGTGATTCACTGCAAAATGCCTGATGTATGTTGGCACCTGAAAAGCTACAATAGTTGTATGTGCCACTAGGCAAATGATATTTCACAAATGACTTCACCATATTTTGCATACAGGGTTGGCGGTGTAAATAGTACTGTGTTTTCTAGCAAATCCAATGTGCTTCTGTCCATAGCACAATATTTGATCACATTTACATGCCAGTCACAGGTCTAGGTCTAAAAAAAAGTGGAGATGAAACACTTGTCGGTGGGAATTGACTTGTTTAAAAACAATGATTGTGGAGAAATACTTAAGAGTCTACATATATTAGAGGGTGGAGTATCTTCATATGGGCTATTATGGGCACGCACTGGTCACTGAAGACCCAAGCAAGCTCTATGCTTTGTAGGTTTTCTTCTGATCATGTTACTTTTTCAGTCAGTGACTTTGACTCTAAATCGAATTACCCCCTAGATAGCTCATTGGTCCAAGACTATTGCTCGGGGATGGTGTTTTGCATCAGGTTCTCAATAGCAAGACAGGTATAGGCTGCTGCTAGACACCTTTACCAGCAGCTTATCAGCTATTAAAACAAAACCATTGGGCATGTTGAATATCCAATTCTCCCCAGCATCTGCCATTGGGGAAGAGTAAGGAGAACTCTATGTGGTGAGCTACAGAGCCCACTTGGAGACTTAATATCTAATAGATGGTCTACCAGTCCTGCCGAATTTGGCAAGAGAAGTCACTACTATTATTGAAACTGTGTGTTTGAGGTTGTCCTAAAGAGGTTCCATTAAGTTGGCCATAAACACAAAATAACTTTCAGCCAACAAGTGTTTCTACCATATCCACCTACAATGCCATGCGAAGATGCTTGCAAACTTCTCTAGCAGCAACTTGCAATCTTATTTTTACAGATATTGTTCATCAGGGTAGGAAGGAGACAGTATACATTCTGAAAAGAGCTGATTGGGCTGAGTTTTATCTTCTGTGCATCTTTAGAGGCACTGACTACTCTGAGTTTCTGAGTTATATATATATATATATATATACAGCCAGGTCCATAAATATTGGGACATCGACACAATTCTAAGATTTGTGGCTCTATACACCACCACAATGGATTTGAAATGAAACAAACAAGATGTGCTTTAACTGCAGACTGTCAGCTTTAATTTGAGGGTATTTGCATCCAAATCAGGTGAACGGTGTAGGAATTACAACAGTTTGCATATGTGCCTCCCACTTGTTAAGGGATTAAAAGTAATGGGACAATTGGCTTCTCAGCTGTTCCATGGCCAAGTGTGTTATTCCCTTATTATTCCAATTACAATGAGCAGATAAAAGATCCAGAGTTCATTTAAAGTGTATTATTTGCATTTGGAATTTGTTGCGGTCAACTCTCAAGATGAGATCCAAAGAGCTGTCACTATCAGTGAAGCAAGCCATCATTAGGCAAAAAAAAAAAAAAAACATCAGAGAGATAGCAAAAACATTAGGCATGGCCAAAACAACTGTTTGGAACATTCTTAAAAAGAAGGAACGCACCGGTGAGCTCAGCAACACCAAAAGACCCGGAAGACCACGGAAAACAACTGTGGTGGATGCCCGAAGAATTCTTTCCCTGGTGAAGAAAACACCCTTCACAACAATTGTCCAGATCAAGAACACTCTCCAGGAGGTAGGTGTATGTCAAAGTCAACAATCAAGAGAAGACTTCACCAGAGTGAATACAGAGGGTTCACCACAAGATGTAAACCATTGGTGAGCCTCAAAAACAGGAAGGCCAGATTAGAGTTTGCCAAACGACATCTAAAAAAGCCTTCACAGTACTGGAACAACATCCTATGGACAGATGAGACCAATATCAACTTGCACCAGAGTGATGGGAAGAGAAGAGTATGAAGAAGAAAAGGAACTGCTCATGATCCTAAGCATACCACCTCTTCAGTGAAGCATAGTGGTGGTAGTGTCATGGCGTGGGCATGTAGGGCTGCCAATGGAACTTGTTCTCTTGTATTTATTGATCGCGTGACTGCTGACAAAAGCAGCAGAATGAATTCTGAAGTGTTTCGGGCAATATTATCTGCTCATATTCAGCCAAATGCTTCAGAACTCATTGAACGGCGCTTCACAGTGCAGATGGACAATGACCTAAAGCATGCTGCAAAAACAACCAAAGAGTTTTTTAAGGAAAAGAAGTGGAATGTTTGGCAATGGCCAAGTCAATCACCTGACCTGAATCCGATTGAGCATGCATTTCACTTGCTGAAGACAAAACTGAAGGGAAAATGCCCCAAGAATAAGCAAGAACTGAAGACAGTTGCAGTAGAGGCCTGGCAGAGCATCACCAGGGATGAAACCCAGCGTCTGGTGATGTCTATGCGTTCCAGATTTCAGGCTGTAATTGACTGCAAAGGATTTGCAACCAAGTATTAAAAAGTGAAAGATTGATTTATGATTATTATTCTGTCCCATTACTTTTGGTCCCTTAACAAGTGGGAGGCACATATGCAAACTGTTGTAATTCTTACACCGTTCACCTGATTTGGATGTAAATACCCTCAAATTAAAGCTGGCAGTCTGCAGTTAGACAATCTAGTTTACTTCATTTTAAATCCATTGTGGTAGTGTATAGAGCCAAAAATCTTAGAATTGTGTTAATGTCCCAATATTTATGGACCTGACTGTGTATATATATATATATATGTTGTCTGGGGGGGAGGGGTACTATTTTTCCTTATGGAGAGCGCCTGGTATGCATAGCATGTGTGCAAAGTATCATAGGCCAGACAATGCTTCTCTGGGTTTCTGGGAAAGATATTCAAATTATATCCATCTTATGCCTGAAGTAAGATATGCTAATTTTCATGTATTTTTCCAGAAACCCAAAGAAGTGTTGATTGGCTTACGATACTCCTGATACATACTCTGAACCTTCCATAAGAACAATTTGTATTCCAACCATGGCCTTTCAGGCAGTCAAGCAAATTTTCTTTGCTCTTCTCTGTTAAAGAGTAGTTAACCAGAAAGAACAGGGTTCCTGGTGTGAGACTCTGTTTTCATTTCCTTTTAAAATGGAGTTTGCATGTCTCTTTTCTAGAGAAGCGTTATGTGTAGATGCAAGCAGAGCAGTAGATAAAATTATTATTATGAAATGAACTGACTGAACAGTTTGAGGCTACCACCAGGGGAAAATCATATTAAAAAGCACTGATTGAGCAGTTTGAGGCTACTACCAGGGAAAATTGTTTTATGAAAAGGAATTGCTCGAATGATTTGAGGCTTTCACCATAGAAAAATCTTATTATGAAAAAGCACTAGTGTTGATCGATCACCAAAGTGCTCAGGTGTTCAGGTGCTCAGGTCGAACACCTCGGGATGCTAAGGTGCACTACCGAGCACCCGAGCACAATGGAAGTCAATGGGAGAACCAGAGCATTAAACCAGGCACCCACTGCTCTGAAGAGTGGAGGGTGTCTTGTTCACAGGAAATGGTCAGAAATTGATGGAAACACCACTGAAATGGTTCGGGAACAGCATGGGGAGGATGTCTGGATGCATCTTTGACTCCCAGGTCGCTGCTGAGAATGATGTTGTCCGAGTAGTACACCACTTTTACAGACTGACAATAATACGGACAAAACCGAAGATAAAATCGATTTTAGAAGAGAAATTGTTAGGGAACATTCTTTCCTGTATATTTACTTGTATATAAGCTGCAAGTGCTGCCAAAAATTACAAGAAAGAGGCACTCCGATACAACCTGTAAATCACATAATGAAGGGCCTCATTCACATTGTGGTACAATTGTTCAGGTAGTGGGACTCCTACACTCATAAAGCCTATGCACTAAGTGAAAGGGCTGCCAAAAATTACAAGGAACTGGCACTCCAAAACACCCTTTGTTACACATAAAGGAGGGCATTATATGCGAGGGCCTGCAGGTGAGCTGACCCTCTAAAACATTATATGCGAGGGCCTGCAGGTGAGCTGACCCTCTAAAAGATTGTAGGTGAGGGCCTGCTGGTGAGCTGACCCTTTAAAACAAATGTGAGGGCCTACAGGTGAGCTGACCCTCTAAAAGATTGTAGGTGAGGGCCTGCTGGTGAGCTGACCCTCTAAAACATTATATGTGAGGGCCTACAGGTGAGCTGACCCTCTAAAAGATTGTAGGTGAAAGCCTGCAGGTGAGATGACCCTCTAAAACATGATATGCGAGGGCCTGCAGGTGAGCTGGCCCTCTAAAAGATTGTAGGTGAGGGTCTGCTGGTGAGCTGACCCTCTAAAGCATTATTTGCGAGGGCCTGCATCTGATCTGAGCATCGAAAAAATTATGGGCGGGTGCCTGCTCCTGAGCTGACCATTGAAAAAATTATGTGCGAGGGCCAACTGGTGAACTGACCCTGTAAAACATTATGGTTAAGGTCCTGCTAGTGAGCTGACCCTCAAAAACATTACATGCGAGGTCCTACAGATGAGCTAACCCTCTAAAAGATTGTAGGTGAGTGCCTGCTGGTGAGCTGACCCTCTAAAACATGATATGCGAGGGCCTGCAGGTGAGCTGGCCCTCTAAAAGATTGTAGATGAGGGCCTGCTGGTGAGCTGACCCTCTAAAACATTATATGTGAGGGCCTACAGGTGAGCTGACCCTCTAAAAGATTGTATGTGAGGGTCTGCTGGTGAGCTGATGCTCTAAAGCATTATTTGCGAAAGCCTGCAGGTGAGCTGACCCTCTAAAAGATTGTAGGTGAGGGTCTGCTGGTGAGCTGACCCTCTAAAGCATTATTTGCGAGGGCCTGCATCTGATCTGAGCATCGAAAAAATTATGGGCGGGTGCCTGCTCCTGAGCTGACCATTGAAAAAATTATGTGCGAGGGCCAACTGGTGAACTGACCCTGTAAAACATTATGGTTAAGGTCCTGCTAGTGAGCTGACCCTCAAAAACATTATATGCGAGGGCCTGCAGGTGAGCTGACCCTCTAAAAGATTGTAGGTGAGGGCCTGCTGGTGAGCTGACCCTCTAAAACATTATATGTGAGGGCCTACAGGTGAGCTGAACCTCTAAAAGATTGTAGGTGAGGGTCTGCTGGTGAGCTGACCCTCTAAAGCATTATTTGTGAGGGCCTGCAGGTGAGCTGACCCTCTAAAAGATTGTAGATGAGGGCCTGCTGGTGAGCTGACCCTCAAAAACATTACATGCGAGGTCCTACAGATGAGCTAACCCTCTAAAATATTGTAGGTGAGTGCCTGCTGGTGAGCTGACCCTCTAAAACATGATATGCGAGGGCCTGCAGGTGAGCTGGCCCTCTAAAAGATTGTAGATGAAGGCCTGCTGGTGAGCTGACCCTCTAAAACATTATATGTGAGGGCCTACAGGTGAGCTGACCCTCTAAAAGATTGTATGTGAGGGTCTGCTGGTGAGCTGACGCTCTAAAGCATTATTTGCGAAAGCCTGCAGGTGAGCTGACCCTCTAAAAGATTGTAGGTGAGGGCCTGCTGGTGAGCTGACCCTCTAAAACATTATATGTATGGGCCTACAGGTGAGCTGACCCTCTAAAAGATTGTAGGTGAGGGTCTGCTGGTGAGCTGACCCTCTAAAGCATTATTTGCGAGGCCTGCATCTGATCTGAGCATCGAAAAAATTATGGGCGGGTGCCTGCTCCTGAGCTGACCATTGAAAAAATTATGTGCGAGGGCCAACTGGTGAACTGACCCTGTAAAACATTATGGTTAAGGTCCTGCTAGTGAGCTGACCCTCAAAAACATTATATGCGAGGGGCTGCTGGTGAGCTGACCCTCTAAAAGATTGTAGGTGAGGGCCTTCTGGTGAGCTGACCCTGTGAAACATTATATGTGAGGGCCTGCAGGTTAGCTGACCCTCTAAAACATGATATGCGAGGGCCTGCAGGTGAGCTGGCCCTCTAAAAGATTGTAGATGAGGGCCTGCTGGTGAGCTGACCCTCTAAGAGATTGTAGGTGAGGGCCTTCTGGTGAGCTGACCCTGTGAAACATTATATGTGAGTGCCTGCTGGTGAGCTGACCCTCTAAAACATGATATGCGAGGGCCTGCAGGTGAGCTGGCCCTCTAAAAGATTGTAGATGAGGGCCTGCTGGTGAGCTGACCCTCTAAAACATTATATGTGAGGGCCTACAGGTGAGCTGACCCTCTAAAAGATTGTATGTGAGGGTCTGCTGGTGAGCTGACGCTCTAAAGCATTTTTTGCGAAAGCCTGCAGGTGAGCTGACCCTCTAAAAGATTGTAGGTGAGGGCCTGCTGGTGAGCTGACCCTGTGAAACATTATATGTAAGGGCCTACAGGTGAGCTGACCCTCTAAAAGATTGTAGGTGACGGTTTGCTGGTGAGCTGACCCTCTAAAGCATTATTTGCGAGGGCCTGCATCTGATCTGAGCATCGAAAAAATTATGGGCGGGTGCCTGCTCCTGAGCTGACCATTGAAAAAATTATGTGCGAGGGCCAACTGGTGAACTGACCCTGTAAAACATTATGGTTAAGGTCCTGCTAGTGAGCTGACCCTCAAAAACATTATATGCGAGGGCCTGCTGGTGAGCTGACCCTCTAAAAGATTGTAGGTGAGGGCCTTCTGGTGAGCTGACCCTGTGAAACATTATATGTGAGGGCCTGCAGGTTAGCTGACCCTCTAAAAGATTGTAGGTGAGGGCCTGCTGGTGAGATGACCCTCTAAAACATTATATGTGAGGGCCTACAGGTGAGCTGAACCTCTAAAAGATTGTAGGTGAGGGTCTGCTGGTGAGCTGACCCTCTAAAGCATTATTTGTGAGGGCCTGCAGGTGAGCTGACCCTCTAAAAGATTGTAGATGAGGGCCTGTTATTGAGCTGACCCTCTTAAACTTTACATGTGAGGGCCTACAGGTGAGCTGACCCTCTAAAAGATTGTAGGTGAGGGCCTGCTGGTGAGCTGACCCTCTAAAGCATTATATGTGAGGGCCTAAAGGTGAGCTGACCCTCTAAAAGATTGTAGGTGAGGACCTGCTGGTAAGCTGACCCTGTAAAACATTATATGCAAGGGCCTGCAGGTGAGCTGACCCTCTATAACATTATATGCGAGGACCTGCAGGTGAGCTGACCCTCTACAACATTAGGAGCAAGGGCAGACTAATAAGCATGTTGATATGATGTAAGAGGAGGAAGACGAGAAAAGTAAGATTGAACTATATACCCTTTTTTTGTGGTGGAAGGGGTGCATGGGAATACAGTGTATTCAGTACATTATAAAAATCACATTTAAAGTGCCTTTATGTTCATCAGCTTTCCTCTGGTGGAGTCGAGAAGTCAGGGGCAATCCAGGCCTTGTTCATTTTTATAGGAGTCAACCTGTCAGCATTATCAGTTGACAGGTGAATGCGCTTATCAGTTATTATGCGCCCAGTAGAACTAAATACCCGCTCTGACAAAACACTGGCAGCAGGGCAGGCTAGCACCTCCAATGCGTAGAGCCCCAGTTCGTGCCACGTGTCCATCTTGGACACCCAGTAGTTGTAAGGCACAGAGGGATCATTGAGGACCCTGACACGGTCTGCTACATACTCCTTCACCATCTTCCAAAAACTTTCCCTCCTTGTGACACTAGGTCGCGCATCAGGGTGAGGGTGCTGGTGGGGTGTTATGAAACTGTAACAAGCTTTGGAGAGTGTTGCCTTGCCTCTGTTGGAACTGCTGTGTGATCCCCTCGTCTCCCCTCCTCGGTTGCCCAGGGAACTACATACTCTGCAGCCAGCGTTGTCAGCTGGAAATTTTTGGAGCAATTTTTCAACAAGGATCTTCTGGTATTGCACCATTTTGCTCGTCCTCTCGACCAGAGGAATGAGAAATGAGAAGTTCTCTTTGTAGCGGGGGTTGAGAAGGGTGAACAACCATTAATACGTGTTGTCTAAAATGCATTTAACGTGCGGGTCGCAGCAAAGGCAGCCTAACATGAAGTCAGCCATGTGTGCCAAATTACAAACAGGCAAGACTTTGCTGTTGTCATCAGGAGGATGACTCTCAATCTGGCTATCACCCTGTGTAATGTCCTCCCCCATTTCCACCTCTTCCACATGCAAAGCGTTGTCCTTAATTGTGAGCAAACACTAGTGCTTTTTCATAAGATTTTACTATAGTGAAAGCCTTTTCATAAAACAATTTTCCCTGGTGGTAGCCTCAAACTGTTCAGTCAGTTTATTTCATAATACAATACAGTCAGCTTCCGCTATTCACAAGCGAGGAGTGGGCATGGATGTCTAACCTCTGTGAGGTTTAAGAAACTTTGAGGAATCAACACAGATGGTGAGCGGCGATAATGCTATTATCAGCGTAACCATCCCACTGCTGTGTCTACTCAAACGCTCGCTGCTCACAATTAAGGACAACGCTTTGCATGTGGAAGAGGTGGAAATGGGGGAGGACATTACACAGGGTGATAGCCAGATCACCCTCAGTTCGTCCTCTCAGCGCGAATTGGACGATGAAGAGGAGGAGGAGGAGCAGGAGACGGTTGCCTCCGCTACAGAGGGTAGTACCCATGGAAGTTAAATTTCATCTGTTCTGCGTGGGTGGGCAGAAGAGGAGGAAGAGGAGATTGAGAGTCATCCTCCTGATGACAACAGCAAAGTCTTGCCTGTTTGTAATTTGGCACACATGGCTGACTTCATGTTAGGCTGCCTTTGCCGCGACCCGCGCGTTAAATGCATTTTAGACAACACGTATTACTGGTTGTTCACCCTTCTCAACCCCCGCTACAAAGAGAACTTCTCATTTTTAAAACTACAAATCCTGTCATGCCCTGCTGTAGGCTGATAGCTGTAGGCAGACTGGGCATACTGGGATTTGTAGTTTTACAACAGCTTGGAAGACAAGCTGTTGTAAAACTACAAATCCCAGTATGCCCAGTCTGCCTACAGCTATCAGCCTACAGCAGGGCATGACGGGATTTGTAGTTTTAAAACAGCTGGAGAGCCGCAGGTTGCACATCCCTGCCTTAAAGTGTGCAGGGGGCTCTGGAGGATGAGGCCCACTTCCTGCTACACTGCAGCAAATACTCACCTGTGAGGGCTACTTACTTCCAGAGACTCTCCGCTCACATGCCGGATTTCACCTCCATAGATTAGCAGAGGAAACTCCACATCCTACTCGGGGAAGAGGAGTCCACTGTGGAGATTGCTGCCCAATCAGGGCCGTCTTTAATGTTGATTGGACCCTGGGCAAGAATTTACTTGGGCCCCCTGGATCCCCCCCCCCTCACTTTGCTGTACTTGCTATACAGCAGCACTTACCTGTCACATCCAGGGCCTCCAGGTGACGTCTCCTCTCTGTCATCATCTTCTCTCTCATCATCTTCTCCACTCGGTCTGGACAACTTCTCTCAGCCGCCTCGTCTCTGCAGAGTGTGACACACAGACATCTTAGCTTCCTCACATTCTATCATTATCCCCCAACTGGAGTCCCCACAGTGTTATCCTGCTGCTTGCTGTACCCCCCCCCCCAGGGGTGTAGCTATAGGGGGTGCAGAGGTAGCAGCCGCTACCGGGCCCAGGAGCATGAAGGGGCCCAAAGACACTTGTGCCGCATAAGAAGACACACAAAGCACAGAGGGAAGGGGCGCCCAAGCTGAACTCTTGCACCGGAGCCCATGATCCTTTAGTTACGCCCCTGCCCCCCCCTCCCAATACCCCCAAATACTATCCTGAAGAAACATTACTGCCCCCCATAGTAATAGTGCTCCTCATAGTCCCACCAATAGTAATTCCCTTCTAGAGTGTCCTCATTAGTAACACTGCCCCAACCGTGATAATGCTCCTCAACAATGCCCCCATTATTAGAAGAGCCCTTCCATATTAATAATACCCTCACAGAGCCCCCCAGTAGAAATAAGGCCCCCTATTGTTCCCCCAGTGGTAATAAAGCTCCTACAGACCCCTCAGTAGTAATAAGGCCCCCATAGTGCGCTTAGTAAAAAAAAAGGCAGATCTATAAGACCCTCCTATAGAGCCCCCAGTAGTAATAAGACCACCTATAATGTCCCCTGGATCTGCAGTGCCCCCTGCAGTTATAATCCTCCCTCCACTATACAATCCCATGTAAATACCATCACCTCCTCCCCAGCCGCCTCCAACGCACAATCCCATGTAAACATCAGCCCCTAAGGCTACTTTCACACTTGCGTTCGTGCGGATCTGTCCTGTACTTGTACAGGACGGATCCGCACCGATAATACAAACGAATGCATCCGTTCTGGACCGATTCGTTTGTATTAGACTTGAATTTCTAAGTCCCAATACGGATCCGTCCTGACTTACATTGAAAGTCAATGGGGGACGGATCTGTTTACAATTGCACCATTTTGTGTCAATGCAAAGGGATCGTCCCCATTGACTTACATTGTAAGTCAGGACGGATCCGTTTGGCTCCCCAAGGCCATGCGGACACAAAAACGCTGCTTGCAGCATTTTGGGGTCCGCCTCCAAAACGGAACGGGGGGTTGTACGGAGCCGAACTAATGCATTCTGAATGGATCTACATCCATTCAGAATGCATTGGGGTTAAACTGATGGGGCTGCTTGTGAGAGCCTTGAAACGGATCTCACAAGCGGATCCCCAAACGCAAGTGTGAACGTAGCCTAAACATTAAGTCCCATGTACATAAACATCATTCCCCCCACCATCCACTTTCAACATACAGTCCCATGTAAATAACATCACTCCCTCCCCCAACCACCTCAAGCACACAGTTCCATGTCAATAACATCCCTCCCTTCAGCCCTAACATACAGTTAAATAACTACAACTCCCAGCATTGCTCTGCCTCTCCCTGTCCCTTCACTTACCTCTCCAGTCCTCATCAGACATCAGCATTAGGCTCCTTCCCCTCTTCACTCCGGTCCAATCAATCCTGCACTGGTCACATGATGGTGACATCATCCAGGTCATCCTATCACAGCCTGTTTTGCTGATCACATGACCTGTGATGTCACCACAGGTCCTTCACCTCTACACCCAGTGTATTAGATTCAATTGTATTGCCGTTCTGTGTACGGCAATACAGTTGTATCTAGCAGGCAGGTAGGACATTCGGGGCATGGGACAAAACATCAGGGGCCCAGGCCCCGAATGTTTTAATCTAGTGATGCAGTCACTAGTGAATGGGAGTCGGGAAACGGAGCTCCCTTGGGCCCCCAGGAGCAACTGGGCCTGGGGCAGCTGCCCCTTTTGCCCTGCGGCAAAGACGGCCCTGTGCCCAATATGTCTCTACCTGTCACCAACTAAGAGGAAGATGAGACACCGTGGACTATTATACCCCCATACTGCCCCTTTAACCCAACATCCACCCCCTTTAATTCCCACTTCAAACCGCCCTCCACAATTCCTATTATTTCTTTTGCTTTGGCAATGCTAAATGTTTTACTTGGACGTGCCAATAAAGCTTTATTGAATTGAATTTACAGATATATAGATAGATGGATAGATAGATATGAGATAGATAATAGATAGATAGATAATAGATAGATAGATAGATAGATAGATAGATAGATAGGAGATAGATAATAGATAGATAGATAGATAGATAGATAGATAGATAGATAGATAATAGATAGATAGATAGATAGATAGATAGATAGATAGATAGATAGATAGATAGACAGATAATAGATAGATATGAGATAGATAGATAGATAGATAGATAGATAGATAGATAGATAGATAGATAGATAATAGATAGATAGATAGATAGATAGATAGATAGATAGATAATAGATAGATAGATAATAGATAGATAGATAGATAGATAGATAGATAATAGATAGATAGATAATAGATAGATAGATAGATAGATAGATAGATAGATAGATAGATAATAGATATGAGATAGATAGATAGATAGATAGATAGATAGATAGATAGATAGATAGATAGATAGATAGATAATAGATAGATAGATAGATAGATAATAGATAGATATGAGATAGATAGATAGATAGATAATAGATAGATAATAGATAGATAATAGATAGATAGATAGATAGATAGATAGATAGATAGATAGATAGATAGATAGATATGAGATAGATAATAGATAGATAGATAGATAGATAGATAGATAGATAGATAGATAGATAGATAGATATGAGATAGATAATAGATAGATAGATAGATAGATAATAGATAGATATGAGATAGATAGATAGATAGATAATAGATAGATAATAGATAGATAATAGATAGATAGATAGATAGATAGATAGATATGAGATAGATAATAGATAGATAGATAGATAGATAGATAGATAGATAGATAGATAGATATGAGATAGATAATAGATAGATAGATAGATAGATAGATAGATAGATAGATAGATAGATAGATAATAGATAATAGATAGATAGATAATAGATAGATAGATAGATATGAGATAGATAATAGATAGATAGATAGATAGATAATAGATAGATAGATAGATAGATAATAGATAGATAGATAGATAGATAGATAGATAGATAGATAGATAATAGATAGATAGGAGATAGATACTTATTATACTATATATGTTTTCAGAGCTTTTCTTTTTATCTGTGTCGATTTGATTGCATTGATTTTCCTATGGTCTGGTTGGGGATGCTCTGGTAATATAACTGCTTGCCTGTCGGCTCCACATGTGCGGGTGCTGCAGGCCGTGCGCAGCACACAGGATTATTCATAAAGCATGACAGAGGCCAATTACTATTAATGGCGCTGTGTTGTCAGGGGACGGGTGTGTTCTGGTGCTCACTTCCTGCTGTGTTTTGGAAAATACAATCAATGCCTCTTTATAATTAAGGACTTTGAGGGTCTCTCGTCTAAATGCCACATTAAGCAGAAAAGTGAGAACCTTCCTCTGAAGACTGAGGCTGATATTTTCATATGTATATATTAACGTGGATTTTGAGGTGACCATGATAGACACATCTGCTGGAATTAATACAACAATTACAGTAAAATGTCTATATATACACTGCTTATATATATATTCATAGTATGTCTATCTATCTATCTATCTATCTATCTATTATCTATCTATCTATCTATCTATCTATCTATCTATCTATCTATTATCTATCTATCTATCTATCTATCTATCTATCTATCTAAAGTAAAAAAATAGAAGAGCAGCACACAATATATCAGCAGGTGCAATACCTTGAAAAGGGCCACGGGACCTGGTCCAAATTAGATATACAGAAGGAAAAATCCAAGGCAGCACACAAGTTATCCGTGAAAAAAAGGGTGTTTATTGACCCATGTGGACAGCAACGTTTCAGCTCTCTCACTGGAGCCTTTGTCAAGCCATAGTGGTCAGTGCAACATCAGGTGCTTATAAAGCGTGCAAATTTACAACCATCTCATTACATGATTATACATCAATTACATGAAAAACTGTAAAATATTCCAGTGAACATAACATCATAAAGTGAAATTATACACAGTGCGTTCAAATACTGTATTATATATAAAACAGTGTCACCAATAGTACTTAAAAAACATCCACCTGCATGATTGTGATACATGCATATCATAAGGCAATCATCAGTGCCAGGTGCCCCTAATTGTGTTAATGACAAAACAGTAAAATCTTTAACATATTTACTTCTGGATGTCCCATGTGCAGCGGAAGATCGCAGGACCCGTTCGGCGTCCGGAACTCGGCACTGCGCATGCGCGAGACAAGCTTCATCCCGCGAGTTGTTCCGGGTATGCGGAGATCGGCGGCCCACATCCAATATGGCCACACGGCAACACAGGCGAACTGGGCATGCTCATTCCCCACACTGGGCGGGTAGTCAAACGGCGTACACAGCAATCATGTGAGAAGTCACATGATACCATCACTAGGCAACGGACCTGTCAAACTTTACTATTAGAGCTACAACAACGTAGCATACGGGGGTACAGCGGATCAATCCAAATCTGTGGCATACACCACTTCCACATGTTGCCGCCTCTCCCCAAATGTTATACAGGTTCAGGTCCATCTACCATCCATTCACACTTCAGCTCTCCGAGTATGCAGCCTCCATATAAAATATAATCAGAGGCAGCAAAATATGGGGTATTTCGTGAACACAGGTGTGCCCATAAGTTAACACCTTGTCACAGTATCCCCACTAGGAGAGCCAAGTTGATGCAGTCACACAATACAAGAATTCACCATCCCCACCGTGCGTGTAATGTGGAAGTTCGCTGCCACAGAGCGCCTGCGTCACCAAGCACCACCCACAGATGCGGGTCCCGACGTCCGCCCCTCCACAACCCAGCGATCAAAAAGCCCGTATAGATGTTGAAACGCCGTACCAGTCATGCCGTCCTCCAGTGCCCAAACATGCCATCCATTGTAAAATAAAGTGTCACTTTGATCTACAAAGAAGTGATAAATATAAAAACAATATTAATTATTAGCTTAAACTATAGCAATTGCACTTGTATATGACCTTACACAAGAGAGAAGAGGCTCAATTTTCCAGAACCCCACAAATCAGACAAAACAAGGGACATCACACATCACTCGGACAACCCACATCAACAGACGTACATCTAAGGAAACAGACATACAACATAAACAGAGACATCAAACCACCCTAAAATCAACGTTGAGCCCTGCTGGTTTAAGAGTCTTCAACTCGTAAATCCAGCAGAGCTCCCTTCTTTTCAGACGTGTCGTCCTGTCCCCACCCCGTCTGGGTAAGGGCACTTGTTCTAGAATCCTAAATTTTAAATCCCGTTCTTGATGGCCTACATCTGTAAAGTGCTTAGGAACAGGTAAGTCCAGCCTTTTCTTCCTTATGGTATATCTATGTTGATTCAACCTTGTTTTGACATCCCAGGTTGTTTCCCCGACATACCAAAGTCCACAAGGACAGGTTAGCAGGTAGACAACATAGGATGAATCACATGTAAGGTACTGTTTAATACAGACTGTTTTCCCAGTAGCTGGATTGACAAAAGAGTCACCCTTAATCATATAGGGGCAATTGACACAACTGCAGCACGGATAGCAGCCCCTCCGTGTGGAGCCAAAATACGTGCTGCAGTCAACCTTCCTGGATCCAACATCTGTTCTCACCAATTTGTCACCTAGATTTCGGCTTCTCCGAAAGGAACATAATGGCGGTGTCTTGAATTCGTCTATATGGTCAAAACCACTGGCCAAAATCGGCCAGTGCTTTCTAACAATAGTGGATAACCGAGGGCTACTAGTACAGTAGTCTGTAACTAACGGTATCCTTGATGTGGAAATCTTAGGCTTAACTGGGTCACCATCCTTCATCCTCACTTCAGTTTTGGTAATACTTTCCCTGACAAGCTTTTTAGGATAACCTCTAGATTGAAATTTTTTAGCCATCTCGGCTAGCCGTTGGTCCCTACTTGGACCTGGCTCAACTATCCTGGCCACTCGTAACATCTGACTGTATGGGAGGGACTTAATCATTGGCCGCGGGTGGTGGCTCTCATATCTGACAATAGTATTTTTGTCCGTAGGTTTCACAAAGAGGTCAGTAGACAGGGAGTCTCCCTGAATAATCACCTCAGTGTCAAGAAATTGTATTCTCTCATGTGAGTAGATCAAGGTAAACTTGACGCTGGGGTCAATCTCATTCAGGAATGAGTGGAAAGCCATGAGGTCCTCTGCGGCGCCCACCCATATCAAAAAAATATCATCTATGTAACGCCACCACCCCAGCACATGGCTGAAGTGGCGGCATCCATAGACGTGAGAGTTTTCCAAATGTGTCATATATATATTTGCATAGGTGGGCGCCACATTGGACCCCATCGCTGTCCCCCTCAACTGTACATAGTAATCATCCTGAAATAAGAAATAATTTCTGAAAAGAATAAATCTCAATAATCCCAATAAAAATAACCTGCATTCCTCAGTGTAGGCCGTCTGCATAAGACATAGTTCCACTGCATGGAGCCCCAATTCGTGCTCGATTGACGTGTATAAACTACACACGTCAAAGGACGCAAGAATGGCACCATCAGGGATTCTCAGATCCTTGATCTTCACCAAAAAATCACTGGTATCCCTTATATAGGATCTGGCGGACACAGCAAACGGCCGCAAGATCCTATCAAGGAAGATAGCTGGATTACAAAACAAAGAGCCCCTACCGGACACAATAGGTCGGCCCGGGGGGGCACGCAAATCCTTGTGTATCTTCGGAAGCGTATATAATATTGGGGTCATTGGCTTTTCACATAACAAGTAACTACACAATTTCTCATCTATAATGCCACCAGATTTGGCCTGTAATAACATATCCCTGAGTTCCCTCAGTAGATTAAACTTAGGGATTAAACTAAGTTTAATCTACTGAGGGAACTCAGGGATATGTTATTACAGGCCAAATCTGGTGGCATTATAGATGAGAAATTGTGTAGTTACTTGTTATGTGAAAAGCCAATGACCCCAATATTATATACGCTTCCGAAGATACACAAGGATTTGCGTGCCCCCCCGGGCCGACCTATTGTGTCCGGTAGGGGCTCTTTGTTTTGTAATCCAGCTATCTTCCTTGATAGGATCTTGCGGCCGTTTGCTGTGTCCGCCAGATCCTATATAAGGGATACCAGTGATTTTTTGGTGAAGATCAAGGATCTGAGAATCCCTGATGGTGCCATTCTTGCGTCCTTTGACGTGTGTAGTTTATACACGTCAATCGAGCACGAATTGGGGCTCCATGCAGTGGAACTATGTCTTATGCAGACGGCCTACACTGAGGAATGCAGGTTATTTTTATTGGGATTATTGAGATTTATTCTTTTCAGAAATTATTTCTTATTTCAGGATGATTACTATGTACAGTTGAGGGGGACAGCGATGGGGTCCAATGTGGCGCCCACCTATGCAAATATATATATGACACATTTGGAAAACTCTCACGTCTATGGATGCCGCCACTTCAGCCATGTGCTGGGGTGGTGGCGTTACATAGATGATATTTTTTTGATATGGGTGGGCGCCGCAGAGGACCTCATGGCTTTCCACTCATTCCTGAATGAGATTGACCCCAGCGTCAAGTTTACCTTGATCTACTCACATGAGAGAATACAATTTCTTGACACTGAGGTGATTATTCAGGGAGACTCCCTGTCTACTGACCTCTTTGTGAAACCTACGGACAAAAATACTATTGTCAGATATGAGAGCCACCACCCGCGGCCAATGATTAAGTCCCTCCCATACAGTCAGATGTTACGAGTGGCCAGGATAGTTGAGCCAGGTCCAAGTAGGGACCAACGGCTAGCCGAGATGGCTAAAAAATTTCAATCTAGAGGTTATCCTAAAAAGCTTGTCAGGGAAAGTATTACCAAAACTGAAGTGAGGATGAAGGATGGTGACCCAGTTAAGCCTAAGATTTCCACATCAAGGATACCGTTAGTTACAGACTACTGTACTAGTAGCCCTCGGTTATCCACTATTGTTAGAAAGCACTGGCCGATTTTGGCCAGTGGTTTTGACCATATAGACGAATTCAAGACACCGCCATTATGTTCCTTTCGGAGAAGCCGAAATCTAGGTGACAAATTGGTGAGAACAGATGTTGGATCCAGGAAGGTTGACTGCAGCACGTATTTTGGCTCCACACGGAGGGGCTGCTATCCGTGCTGCAGTTGTGTCAATTGCCCCTATATGATTAAGGGTGACTCTTTTGTCAATCCAGCTACTGGGAAAACAGTCTGTATTAAACAATACCTTACATGTGATTCATCCTATGTTGTCTACCTGCTAACCTGTCCTTGTGGACTTTGGTATGTCGGGGAAACAACCTGGGATGTCAAAACAAGGTTGAATCAACATAGATATACCATAAGGAAGAAAAGGCTGGACTTACCTGTTCCTAAGCACTTTACAGATGTAGGCCATCAAGAACGGGATTTAAAATTTAGGATTCTAGAACAAGTGCCCTTACCCAGACGGGGTGGGGACAGGACGACACGTCTGAAAAGAAGGGAGCTCTGCTGGATTTACGAGTTGAAGACTCTTAAACCAGCAGGGCTCAACGTTGATTTTAGGGTGGTTTGATGTCTCTGTTTATGTTGTATGTCTGTTTCCTTAGATGTACGTCTGTTGATGTGGGTTGTCCGAGTGATGTGTGATGTCCCTTGTTTTGTCTGATTTGTGGGGTTCTGGAAAATTGAGCCTCTTCTCTCTTGTGTAAGGTCATATACAAGTGCAATTGCTATAGTTTAAGCTAATAATTAATATTGTTTTTATATTTATCACTTCTTTGTAGATCAAAGTGACACTTTATTTTACAATGGATGGCATGTTTGGGC